>NC_079411.1:26445112-26717612 GCF_029220125.1 Pseudoliparis swirei | reverse complement strand
CGAGTTTAGCGAGTCAAACTCGGCTCAGGGTTACGCTGTCAGGAGAAATATATACCCCCCCCCCCCCTCTTTTTATTTTTATTTTTTTAAGCCGTTTTCTATCAGAATTATACATTTAAATTATTGCTGGTGGCTTCGAGTTATTTAAATTCATATGACGCACCTCTGTGTCGGGGTAACATCGACTGTGTGGCCGGACACGTGTGCGTGATTCATGGCTTTAAGAATCCAACTTGAATAAACATGTCTGTGTCGCCGCCTCAACGCGAACGTCTCAGGAACACGTCGGGTTCTGTTTTGCAACTTTTATTTAACAAGTTCCCGGTTAAAACAAGCATGCGGTTGTTTTGGGCCGCGCCTGCCCTTCACACACCCCTCTCTTAAAGAGACAGTGCCCAACTTTTAAAGAGACAGCGGCCCTCTCTTAAAGAGACACCGCCCATCTCTTAATGAGACAGCGCCCCTCTCTAAAAGGAACAGTGCCCCTCTCTTAAAGAGACAGTGCCCCTCTCTAAAAGAGACACCGCCACTCTCTTAAAGAGACAGCGCCCCTCTCTAAAAGGAACAGTGCCCCTCTCTTAAAGAGACACCGCCCATCACTTAAAGAGACAGCGCCCCTCTCTAAAAGGAACAGTGCCCCTCTCTTAAAGAGACAGTGCCCCTCTCTAAAAGAGACAGCGCCCCTCTCTAAAAGAGACACCGCCACTCTCTAAAAGAGACACCGCCACTCTCTAAAAGGAACAGCGCCCCTCTCTAAAAGAGACACTGCCCAACTTTTAAAGAGAGAGCGCCCCTCTCTTAAAGGAACAGTGCCCCTCTCTTAAAAAAACAGTGCCCCTCTCTTAAAGAGACAGTGCCACTCTCTAAAAGAGACAGCGCCCCTCTCTGAAAGAGACACTGCCCAACTTTTAAAGAGAGAGCGCCCCTCTCTTAAAGAGACAGCGCCACTCTCTAAAAGAGACACTGCCCAACTTTTAAAGAGAGAGCGCCCCTCTCTTAAAAAAACAGTGCTCTTCTCTTAAAGAGACAGCGCCCCTCTCTTAAAGAGACAGTGCCCCCTCCAAAGGGACAACAAGCACTTTCCTCCCTTCACAGTTCGTATGTGCACAGGTGATCAACGCTCTCAAATATAGGAACAACACATGAATTAACCTTAACCCTTGTGTTGCCTTAGGGTCATTTTGACCCGAATCAATATTACACCCTCCCCCCGCCTTAGGATTAATTTGACCCCATTCAATGTTTAATGTCGGTGTTCTTTCGGTAGTCAACAAACAAACATAAAGTGCCTCACACTTAAACTTGGAAAACAATATTAATTCTAATAATTTTCTGGAGGTTTTAATTGCTGGCGTCAAATTGAACCCAAAGGGTAAAATATGTTAGTAAATATAAAGGTAACAGGAGGGTGAAACATTGAATCGGGTCAAAATGACCCAAAGGCGGGGGGAGGGTGTAATATTGATTCGGGTCAAAATGACCCTAAGGCAACACAAGGGTTAAACACACATTCAATGGCAATTATAAGAAATGGACACAGTTGTATAAAATCGGTAAGATATATGACATAACATATTTCAGGGTGCTACACCTGCAAATAATTGCTCAAATACACAACCAGCAAACACATCACAACATTTGTATTTGTCCTTGGAAAGAATGCAAGTGCAACATCCGCTGTCATTTAGCGAACATATCTGGCTTTTAAACCGCTATAATGCTCCACTGTGTTCACACGTTGCTTTTCTGAGAACAGACGGCTATTTCAGCTGCACACGAGGTTGACGAGCGGCGCGAGAGTGAAGCACGCCGTAAAGCTGCTCCACATAAAACCAAAAAAACAGCAAACCGAAAGACGCTAAAATGCTCCATATAACCCTGACATATTTCCCATAATGAGTCATTTGATTCAAACAAATATAGAAACAGGATTAGCTTTTGCCCACCTTTTTTTATTTTTTACGTGGGTTAGGGGGGCTTTTTGTACAATGTATTTGTGTTATGCTCTATAAAATGACCTAATCATCCATGTATCCTGCATATTAACAGCCGGTGTCCAACACGGGAACTTTTAAAAATGCATACTGAATGACGATGATGGCATCGATGAAAATGACAAAACCAAAAATGGCGAATTTGCGGCAAGTGAACCCCAAAATAATGATCTTCAAGATGAAAAGCAGCTCTATAGAAACGCAGTCAGGTCATAATCCATCACCTTGGGCGACCCCCCCTTTCACATTGCACATAGATATTTCATCCATCATTAAATGAGCTGTATTTAACAATCTAAACTTTAAAAAAATATGTTACTGACACTTATAAAGAGAAGGACGTTCTACATTGACACTGGTTACACAGACTCTCTCTCTCTCTCTGTGTGTTTGTGAGATATCGATATTTGTGGAAATTATTAAATTATTTTGTATTTGCTGCTACAACACTCATCGAATTAAACTGCACTAATAACTGAGTATTAATGTTTTTTCATTTTATGCAATTTAAGCTTAATGTGGGGCCTTGAATAAGTCATAACCCAGGGGTCCGTTGTTCTTGCAGCCTCCGTTAGCTAGAACACATCAGGGAGCGCCACTGGATAATTTAACACTGTTGGTCTAGTTGATCTTTAGTTCGGTTTATTTAGTCAAACTATTCTTTCTATGTATGTAATATGACACTAAACGATGAAAAACTAAGAATTAAACACTAACTACTCTCGCTAAAATAAACATGTGGCGCTAACATTAGCCAAGCTCCTTATTAGCTAGTGTTAGCTTGACGAGCTAATAATATTTATCCTTCTGCTTTTGCTTTTTTTAATGCTTATAACAGTGAATACAAACCGAACTGGCTTTAGAGGAAGTTTTCTTTTGATTTAATTCTTCTGTCTCGGTTGCCAGGTCCTCTTTTCACAGGCTTTAGCTTTCATATCGATCTCTTTAGCCGCTTCTCACCGATAAATTAGTTTGGATATATCCTTCAAATGCATATTGTGGATCCTTCCGTCTAGCTTCTCTTCATCACATTTTCAAAACGTATGTTTAATTAATTTAGCGATGACCATTAGCGATGATGTGGGCTCTGACAGCTTGAATAAAGTACCAGTGGGGGGCGGGACTTACTGCGAAGGGTCAACTCAACTCCTTACACAGGGATTTAATACATGAAGAAAAATCCCAGTCCAATCACTATAATATGAATAATATTTATGAAAGGAAGCCTTAGATCACGGACATCTTTTAAATCAATTCATACAATTTTCATCCAAGGCAAAACTATTTTCACCCGAGGCAAGTTTTTGGATGAGGCTCACGTTCACTCACCTGACCCCCTTCAAGGATGGAAGAAGGTCCCTCATCAAAAGCTCGTACCCACAATAGAGGACCTCTTCGCTCCGGCACTTACACCGAGCTTTTATCTGGGCGCGCATTGAAATTCTCTCATTGAGGTCGTACGGTGCACCGAAACAATTTTAACAGACATTTAAAAAACATTCCCTCCGTGGTTTTTGATTTAAATCCTTTCATTTTTTTCCACACGCTGGTGAAAAGTCATGCTCCGGTTACAGTATCCAGTTTATGTTGACACGCTTGGCAGTTCGTGTTTACAGAAAACGATTGAACGCCTGCTCACGTCAACAAATTACGACTCGTCAATTGCAAATGACTGTGTATGGTTGGAGTGTAAGGTTACAATAAGATGGAGCAATGTGGAAAGAACATAAAGAGAATAACAGTAAGTGTGAATTAGAGAGACGAGAAGGTAAGACAAGGTTGTAAGTTAAAGTTGGATGGAAAACAAACACATCTGTTGGAGTGAGGAGAGCGTCGCCGTGAAGGTGGCGGGAGGTGGTGACACTCATTCGCGTAAGTGAGAATAAAAACAGCAGAGTTGGGTAACAGGAAGTGGAAAAAAGTGATAAAAGTGTCTTTGAGGGTTGTCAGGTGCCGAGGAACTTCTCAGGTGAAGGTGGAATTCTATCTCAAGTACTTACAAAATAAAAACACAATTCATCAAGGAAAAAGTAAAACATCAGAATCAGAACGGTTTATTGCCAAGTATCTTAGAGATACAAGGAATTTGACTTCCCGGGTTATAATAAAACTTCAAATGTATGACTGTCAGTCAATGTTTTTACATTTTTTTATTTTAAAAACCTCAAATGACAAATTAAAACCCACATTATTAGAAATATCATTATTTTCCTTTTTTGGCTGTCAGTCCATTTTTTTCTCATTACATTTCATTTATAGCATCAAATGACTAATTAAATCCAAAATTATTAGAAACATTATTATTTTTCCGTTTCGGCTGGCAGGCCATGTTTTTCATTACATTTTATTTATAGCATCAAATGAATCATTAAATTCAAAATTATTAGAACAATTCTTATTTTCCTTTTTTAGCTGTCAGTCCATATTTTTTAATTTTTAATTTATAGCATCAAATGACTAAAACCCAAATTATTAGAAACATTCTTATTTCATTCATTCTTATTTACAAAAAAACACAGTGCCAGACCCAAATTAAAAAATATATAAAAATTCGGTAAACAAACTATACAAATAAAAGTAAGCTAAAACAAGTGTATTATCAAAGTGGCGAGCGCATTACAATAGAAATAAAGATGTGGGAGAGTGGGTAAAAGTGACACATCTTCCTGTGGATGGAAGTGTCCCTTACAGTGAAGGGGGGGAAATCAAAAAGGAATGGTGGACGAGTGCGGGGGGAGTCGGCGTCTTTGAGGGCGATGTCGGAGACGTCGTCGGTGTCAGAAGGATTAACATAAGAAACGCAGCCAGAACTCGGCTTTAGTGAAGAGGCTCAGCCGGAGCTGCACAAAAAACTAGAGGGTTATAAGCTCTTTGCCCCGAACGAGAGCACACGGGTGAACATATTGTACATATATCACCATTTGGGGGGGGGGGGGGGAAATGCATAATGCATTGGCCAAGTACGTTGCACATACAAGGATTTGGACTCGGTGAAAGGCGCGTAACAATAAACATCGTCATGGTGTGTAATATAATAGATACATCTGTAAACGATAAACAGATAACAGGACTTTAGAACAAGTTTATATGAGAAAATAAAAGTGGCAAGTGTGCTTTAATAAGAAAAGTTGTATACCTATCCATCCGTTCGGCTACTTTCTGTCACATGACCATGTCTGGAACTTGGTGGCAGAAGCATAATAAAAAAGCTCAGATGTCCTTCGAGACCTTCCCTGAGGTGTTGCTACATGGAGGTGGACTATTTAGTATATTTAGTATAGTTGATTTCAGTATAATTTGCAGTGAAAACATCTTCAAATAAATCAGTTTGAATCACATTTTAACTTTGATGGACTGAAGCGTATGATTTATTTGAAATATTTATATATACAGGACTGTCTCAGAAAATTAGAATATTGTGATAAAGTTCTTTATTTTCTGTAATGCAATTAAAAAAACAAAAATGTCATGCATTCTGGATTCATTACAAATCAACTGAAATATTGCAAGCCTTTTATTCTTTTAATATTGCTGATTATGGCTTACAGCTTAAGAAAACTCTAAAATCCTATCTCATAAAATTTTAATATTTCCTCAGACCAAGTAAAAAAAAAGATTTATAACAGCTGAGTGTTTGTCAAGGCTCAGGAAACCCTTGCAGGTGTTTCGAGTTAATTAGACAATTCAAGTGATTTGTTTAATACCCTACTAGTATACTTTTTCATGATATTCTAATATTTAGAGATAGGATATTTGAGTTTTCTTAAGCTGTAAGCCATAATCAGCAATAAATCAGAATAAAAGGCTTGCAATATTTCAGTTGATTTGTAATGAATCCAGAATGCATGACATTTTTGTTTTTTTAATTGCATTACAGAAAATAAAGAACTTCATCACAATATTCTAATTTTCTGAGACAGTCCTGTATATATATATTAATATATATAAATATATATATATTTCTTTTAATATATATATATATAAATAAATATATATATATATATATATATATACATATATATTAAAGCCTGATGGTTCAAAATGGAGAGTGCTATCGTAGCTTACGATCTCTGTTGCACCATTTTCTTAACTTTTATTTACTGCTCAACAAAATTAGGGACCCTAATATAGTAATGTATATAACACAGTAATAGAAGAAAGAGTGCTCTGGACCTCAGAGTGGGCCGAAGGTTCACCTTCCAACAAGACAATGACCCTAAGCACACAGCTCAAATAACAAAGGAGTGTATTGGGAACAACTGTGTGACCATTCTGGACCGGCCCAGCCAGAGCCCTGACCCAAACCCAATGGAGCATCTCTGGAGAGACGTGAACATGGCCGTCCACCAACGTTCGGCATCCAAGCTGACGGAACTGGAGAGGATCCCCAAATCCAGGTGTGAAAAACATGTTGCATCATTCCCAAGAAGACTCCTGGCTGCACTCGCTCAAAAGGCTTCTACTCAATACTGAAGACTTATGGGATATTTCAGTGTTTCTTTTTTAATAAATGTGCACAAATTTCTACATTTCTGTTTTTTTCTGTCCAGATGGGGTGCCGAGGGAACATTAATGAGAAATAAAATGAACTTTTTTGATTTTAGCAAATGGCTGCAATGAGACGATGAGTGAACATTTTAAAGGGGTCTGAATACTTTCCGTACCCACTGTATATTTGCTTTTCCACTCGAAGGAAATATTGCATTTGAATAGAATGGAAGGTGCCGGAGAGGAAAAATCATATTCGCCGACGTTAATTTCATGCGTGTGTCTAAAAAAGAACACATAGTTCTTCTTGAGGTCTCTTCACACACGTGTCAATGCAATGGAACATTGTTGAATCACGCACACACACACACACACACACACACACACGCCGTGTCACGGGCGTCGTCAAAACCTCGCCGGACCGCGAGAAGCTTGCCGAGTTTCTCTTCGTCTCGTACACAAGGTCGCACAGACAAACACATGACACAGATTCATGTAAACGCACACACACAAAGGACACACATACACACATACACACACACACACCATGCCGCGCCCCACTTCTGTTTAGGGAAAAAAGTAATTACTTTCCCTCCCTGCCTCAATGCCTCCGAAAGCCTCAGTGGGGCGATTCCCCGGTGAGCCGGTGGAATTCACTTAAACAGCTTTTGAGAGAGTAAGCAGTCTTATTGTTGTGCACTGAAACTCTGATTGGAAAGGGAGAAATCATGTGTGGTGGAAGAGGCTGGAGAAGATTGGTAAATAAAATTGTCGGGCCAGTATTATTTCTCCGGTCTTTCTTATTTTTTTTCGGTTCTCCTCGACACGGCTAACGACACCGGGAGGTTAAGAGGAGCAGCGCGGCGTCGTGCTTTTATTTTCTTAACACCGGTTATCCTCGACGCTGGCGGGCGGCGCCGCTCCTCCATTTACGATCCATACCGCCTCAATATTTTTTGAATCAATGTTCGTCACAGATTTTTATTCTAATTCTATTTTATATAGCCCAATATCACAAATTATGAATGCATATATATATATTTTGATTTTTTTAAATTATAAGACAAAAGACAATATATAGACATAACACCGAGAGGACGACAAAACAGTGGGCAAAACATCAAAAAGTCAGAGTATTTTTAAAAATAAATGTGTGTGCGTGTGCGTGTGAGCTTTTAAAAAGAAAATTATTTAAAGAAACAAAATACATAGATAAAGGCAGATGTATATGTATGAGCGTACGCATGTACGTGGAATTGAATTGGTTTTCAGGCAAGCATGAAAAAAAAAATTATGAATACAGATTAATTAACTCATCGATAAGATGATCGGTGTCATGTTTGTAAAAACATAGTGACATCCCTGACCTTTGACCTCACATCGGATCAGGAAAAACTCCCCCAAAAAAATAGAAGAAAAAAACCCTTTCAGGGGGAAAAAAAGTGAAGAAACTGTTTGGTTGTAATAGTTTATTTTGATTTTGCACATGTACAAAGAGGAAGTCTTATGCTTTAAATTAATACATATAGAAAGATATTATAATAGGAAATATTTGCGAGAATATTGATATTGTTATTAATGTGTTATGAAGCATAGGGGTAATGTTTACTCTATGTATATGTCAATGGAAAGAATGAATGTATGTTGCATAAGAGTGAATGTTAGTTTAGTATTTCAGATTGTCGAAACCCGTGAAGTAACTTTAATGCAGACAATAACAGACGGGACTTTTATTGTGAAAATAATTGTTTCGTGATTTGACCGGAAGTGACGTTTTGACCCGGGGGTTCGTGACCTTTGACCTCTCCATTTTGATGGCGAGACTTTGAGCCAACAGGAAGGTGTTAGAGGATGGACTAACCTTTTAAAAGTACGTGATTGGCTGATTTTGGGACTAATACTCTGTACTGGAGAAATATCGTCCTCTTTCGTCTTGACCCGGGTCCTTCCATCTGGTTCCCGTGGCGCCCGTATCACCACGAAACCCACGATCGTTATTATGTACAGGCTTCGTAACGCACTGTGGAGGTTGGCACTGTGGTGTTAAACATTGCATCACATTGCTAATATATGTGTGTGTGTGACCGACGTCTGTTCAGCCCTTATGAATACATTAAATGGACATTCCAAAAGGCACACACACACACGCACACATGCGCAGGCACACACTCGGTACTCTTGATCATGAATTGTGTGTGTGTGTGTTTGTGTATCTGGAGATAACACTCTAGGGGAACTAGAAGGGATGGATTAAGCAGCTCGGAGAACAAAGAACATCTAGAGGCACTTTATTAACATATAAAGAGTTTGAGTGTGTAGTTGTGTGTGTGTGTGTGTGTGTGCCTGTGTGTGCCTGTCGTTGTGCATGTTCACAGTACATATGCCTTTTTATTGTCATTTGTGCCCCGGTGTTTTGTGTGAACATGTGTGTGTGCTAACAGCTCACTCCCCTGCTTTGTGGCTAAAAGAAGAAGAGAAGAAGAAGAAGAGAAAACAAAGACGCCGGCACTAATAAGGCTGTTGAATGATGAAGAGAACAGAGATGCGTGGACCCCCCGGCAGCTCCGGGGAGCCGAGCGTCTCTATGTACTAGACGTGAGAGCTCGTCTCTATTTTTTTTTCTTTTTCCCTCCCATCCCATCTCTTCTTCCGTTTCATCTCCAAATCTAGGGAATCTTTCAGAGAGAGAGAGAGACAGTTTATCATTCGCATGTTCCTCGCGTGTCAGAGTGGGGTTTTCCAGAATGATCCACAGGACTGACAACAGCTGTAAAAAAAACATGGAGAAGAGAAGAGGGGGAAAAGAGAGATACAAGTGTGCAATCGAGAAGAGAAGAGAGGGATGGCAAAGTGTGAGAGAAAGAGGATAAGAAAGAGGAAAAGATGGAACGTGTACGTTGAGGAAGACAGACTTTCGGGTGTGAGAGAAAAGAAAGTGCAGGAAAGATATATATATATATATATTATATATTATATATATATTATATATATATATATGTTTATATGTATAAACATATATATGTTTATATATATATATTTATATATATATATATAAACATATATATATATATGTTTATACATATATATATGAATATATATATATATATATGGGTATATACTGTATATACATGTATATATATTCATATATATATATACATACATATATATAGATATATATATATATACAGTATAAACATAAATATATACTAACATATATACACATAAATATATGTATATATATATATTTTTTTAAATAAATATATATATATATATATACATGTGGGGGTTAGCTTTGCCTCTTTCCATCTCTTCCTCTCTTTGATCTCGGTGACTTCTTGTCAGCAGAGGAAGCGAAAAAAGGTAAAGAGAAGGAACGAGAGGTCTGAGTCGCGGAGGAACAGGGAAAGATGAGAGGGAAGGGAGTAAATTAGAATTTGTGTGAAAACGGAAAAAAGCGATGGTACAAAGAGAAAGAGAGAGAGAGAGAGAGAGAGACAGGGGGGGGGGATTCATCAAGGAGAGGTGAGAAATAAGAGAGAAAATTACAGAGAGAAAGATGTCTCGAGTTAGAGATATCGAGAGAATGAGAAGCTGAGTCACAGTGCAAGATGGAGACAGAAGAGACGGTGGGGAGTAATGTTCGAGATGAAAGGGTGAGGAGAGACGGTGGAAAAAGTTTCACCGCAATAATTACTATTACGGAAAAAACAAAAACAATCAAAGTGTCACTGAGCATTTGAAAGAATCAGATGTGCAGGTGACGGTGGCGCTCAGGTCATTTGTGAGAGAAAATGGCGCAAAAAAAAAGAAGAAAAAGTCTGTGACCCCTGAGCAGGAGTTGGAGGAGCGTCACGCTCACACTTTGTGCACACGCCACGTTTTTAAATATATATTTAATAAGAAGGTGATGGCTGGGTTTTGAAAAGAGGGGAAATAATGAGTAGCCACTGAAAAGTCAAGAAGTCGTACTAATTGGATAGATGGCTTGGGAGAAAGTCAAGGATTTTATATTTTATGTTAAGAAATTAAAGATTATTATGTCCAGGTTTATTTCCTGAATAGACACCGGTGTGTAACACGCAGTCGGAGACAAGAGATTCACGCCCTCGGTCCATAGCAACGGTTATTGGAGATACTCGCTGTACCGAACTGACTATTAAAAAAAAAAAAATCATCATAAACGGAGAAATAATTACGAATGACAAATCCTTATGACTCACCGTGAGCGGGTCAATATGACCCTGAACAGCACGAGTGTGTCATCTCTTTTTATCTACATCACTCCATGAACAAAAATCATTTCAAAATGCAAATAAAGAAAATATATGTCATGGTAGAATAATGCAATCTAGATTTTTGCAATGTACCTAAAAAATAGTTTGAACATGAATTTTTCATTAAAATGAGTCAATTATCCTAATTGACCTCTGATCTATGGAGGGGTGAATAACTCTATTCCACTAAAAACTGATTGAATTGTCAGTAATGGTGTGTGTGATGAGGTCCACACTATATTTATTCGATTTCTTTGGTTTCTGACAACTTTTGGCTGATTCAACATTCACCGTGTCGCATTGACCCGGGAATATCACGGCTGTACCTCAGAAACACACTTAACAGGAGGGTTAAGAAATATCGATGCAATTCAAGACTTTAAAATGTAAATTCGACAAACTTTTAAACACTATTATACATCTACGGCCTTCGTGAAGCGAACTTTTTCTGCAGCTTCGTTAGCAAGGAAGAAAGACTCTTTTCATGAAAGTCTTTCACTCCCGGCCTTCCATCTTCTTCCCTTTCATATGTAGACTCATGACTTTCCGTCTCTTTTCTGCACATTTTAATATCTAAATATTAGTAATTCAAAGAGAAAACTGACAGCAAGACAGGAATGAAACAAACTGAGTGATTTTTCTCCGTCTCTCGCTAACTCCACGGCTTAAACTTTCGGGGCTCGGGGACACGCGCGCGTGACGATTCGCCCTCGCTTTGTCGGCACGGAATCGATCGGAGAGTCGAACTCGGGGAGCTCTTTCATGTTTTTCGACACGTGTTCCTGGATGAGACGACGGGGCGACGAGACGTTTGAAGAAGAAAAGCCGCCCGCCCGCCGTCATCGCGGGCGCTCCCCCGCCGGCTTTGAAACGGATTAGCGCTTGATTTTCGTGTACCGTCACTTCAGAGTTCGATTGTGAAAGAGGGGGGGGGAAGGAAGGCAGGGTTGAAAAGACAAGAGGGAAGAGGAAATGCATTTTTTAGAGAAGGTGGTGAAAACACGATGCGTTGTTTGCTCGTTAGCGAGGACGGAGAGGCGTTTGATGTTCTCAGCAAATGCGACAAGAAGGCTTCATCATGAAGTTCGGCTTCTTGGTTTTTCTGAGGAACTTCGAGGAACGATAGGAAGCACGGAAAAATCCTCAAATGTCCCACAAAAAAAATATCCTGTGGCTAAATGTTTACTTTGAATAAAATATTCAATTTATGTTTTTAAAAAAATCTCTTTTACAGCGATGTAGCTGTCTGGCGGTCGGTACCACTGGAGCTGTAAATCATACACAGTGTGAAATCTCAACATTGCAATACTGCGCCATCTGTTTATGCCGACATATTTATTAATATGCAGCGCTGCCTTTACACATTTTACATTTACACAGAGGTGTGATTATTTTATTTTTCAATGTTACTTTGAGTCTGTACATTTCTTACCAGCAAGACAAAGTGTTGTTATTATAATTATAAATGTCAAAATGTGCTAAAGTACGTTATTTAATAATCATTTGTCATCATTTCTGGGCACGTGTTTACATCTACGGGGTCAAACTCGTAAAATATCCTTCATTTTGACAGGTAAAAAGGTTTCTTTTTTTAAATAGCACAGCAAGAACCACATATTTCACTTTAAATGTAAGATTAACAGTCACTCGACACATGATTATAAAGGTCTATAACTCTTTGTTGAATACCTACTCATGTAACAGGTTGTTGATTATGACTCTGACCATCGCTCAGAGGACACGTGGAGTATTTTAATCAGAGCCATCTGAATAACAGATTACACTAGAAGGCAATAAAGGCAGATAAATAAATTAAATGGAGAAGAAAAAACGTGACACAGTTATTAGATGCATAGCTGCAGACTTAAAAGATTAATGTGGCGCAGGGGGGTAACGTTAATTCATTTTTGTAAGATGAGCAAATCATCCCGTGTCATGAAAAAGGGCAGCGAGACCGACTCGTCAATTACGGGATTGCCGTCACCAGATGTGGAAACGTGAAGGGGGTCGGACGCCTCAGCGACGAGTTAAAACGCAGCGACAGATTGCGGCGGGGCGCTTGTCAAAGTGAGCGTGTGCTGATTAAAAAACAAGCAATACACGGTTTCTCATGAGGTTTAATTATTTATATCGGGATCTGACACACGGCTTTTTCCGCCTCTTTTATCTGATAGTGTCGGTTGAGTCGGCGACGGAATAACACAAACAACTCAGAAGATGAACAAGTAAACAGGAATATGTTGGTACTTTTATCCTGAACTTCTCTTCCAATACTTTTTTTTTTCATAGTTATCGCTAAAGTAAACGCTATAAGTGTGATTCAGCATCACTTGTACTCAATCACACAATTTAATCCAATGAATGCACCTTTTTGTAACAGTTTAGCTCCACACCATCCTTCTTGTATTAGTTGTTTTCATCCTGTCACTAACTATCATGTCATTCCAGATCCTGCTTCCCATCTCGTCAGTCCAACTCCCCTCACCTGCCTCTGGTCACTCCCTCGTTAGTCCCTCATTACCTTCACCTGGTCTTCATGCCCGTCTCACCTGTTGCCCATTCCCTAATTAGTCCCTGTCTACTTATGTTCCCTCACTTGTCCTGTGCCAGATTGTCTTGTGTTTTCATGCCAAGTTCTCCAGTGTTATTAGTGTATATTCCTGACCTGCCTGTTCTGACCTCTGATTCTCTGCCCCGCCCCTTTTTGGACTTGTTTGCTTCTTGGACTGCTCTCCTGGTTTTGACCCGGCCTGTTTTCAACTAAAGACATTCATCTTTGTTACTCCTGTCTGAGTCGTGCTTTTGGGTCCACTCTAATAGCTCCGTGACACTTTTACGCGAGACGTGATCCTTGCCGAAAATAATATTCTCAAATTGAAATGTAAGACTAATGGTGTTGTTTTTTTTTTGGGCACAAAATAAATAATTTAAACCGTTTTTAATGACGTAACCTTAAAGATGTACATATGTCAGACTGGTGATGTGCGAATGTGTTATTTGCTGTGGTTGTGTCTAATTGATTAGTATCAATTTCTTTTACCTTTCATTTCTCCTTTCCCTTTGCATTGTATCCTTAAAGTCCTGTCTTGTTAATTTATCAAATTAAAATAAATATTTATGAAAAAAAAGTTCAAATTTATACATTTTAATAAAAACTTTTATTTATACTATGCAGATATATATATATATATGTGTGTGTATATATATGTGAATATATGTGTGTGTATGTATATATGTGTATTTTATGTCATGTAATAGAAACCTTCATGTCACATGAGAAAAAAAACGTTTTGAGAAGTGCTTTGAAAAATCCACAAGAAACACGACTGGGTAGACGATGATGTGAACGTCTCAGAAATAAAACATTATTGAACCTTCATTCTGAGCAAAGCCATCCTGCGTACTTGAACCGACAACCTCTACAATGTGCCATTAGCTAAACACTGTGAAATAGCTGCTCGCCCTGAGGCCAGGTGTTTCACTAAGAGCCACTCAGTCTCTTCTTTTTTTTTAGCCCTGAGCTACACCGCAGTTCTAACAGGAAAGAGGGCTTTGAGCCAGCGATCGGATAGGCGGGCATAGATTAGTTCCACAGGTACCACCGCTGGAATTGTGTGTGAAAAAAAAAGGAAGACCCGAGGGCAGCCCGAACCCCCTTTCGAGGAAAATCAATAATTCAAAAGGGACAAATCGTCCGATACATGAGGGCAAAATGCAGCTGGCTTTCCACCGCTTGTGTCAATGTTTTGAAGAGAAGAAAAACCTCAGAGGACGTGTAAAGTGTTCTTTCATGTCCGGTCTACGTCCGTGCAATGGAGAGTTAGGAGGAAGCCACCGTTCGGGAATACCACCTGTTTCTGGGCGGAGTGACGACCTTAACGACCGCCCGCCCGGGGTGAAGGACCGAGCTCCACGCAGCAGGTCTCTTCTCCCGTTCGAGGCAGCTCCCACTTCCGGTGTCTTACTCTCACTTGTTCTTTTTACACATCCTCACCCCATCGAGCGAGAGAGAAAAAAAATAAAAATAGGAACGAGCGGGAAGGAAGGTCATGACGGTTTATCTAAGGAGGAGAGGGAAGAACAGGCAGCGAGATGTGGAGCGAGCTGCGGAGATGAAGGGCGTGAGAATGAAACGGAAATTCGAGAACAGTGTACGAAAAAAAGAAGGTAATGAGGCCAAAAAAGAAAGGCAGCGACAGAAGGGAGTACGATAACGAGATAATGTACTGCCGGTGTAGTCCTGATTTAAAACAAACGACTTCTATCGTCTTCAACGGCGTTCTGTTCCCTGAGCTTTGGGGGGCATTGCCTACAAGTCAAAGCCAAGAGAGATGTTCTTTCTGGATTTGGTAAAACGTACAGTTTGTATCACCTGGAGCACTTTTCCCCGAGGGTTTGAGGGATGCTAGTTAAAGCAGGTAGTAATAGGGCCGTCATCCACATTTTGGGGTTTCACATTGCGACTAATCACTTAACTCGACTCCCTAAAGTGTCTTTGTGCCGCGATGAACAAACAGACACGCACTCCGGTTGAGACGACGGCGTAGGCCCCAAACAATCCTTTTAATTATGCTCTGAAGTTTTCTCCCAGATGCCCTAGTTATTATTTTTTTCCGAGGGATGCTGTGTGGAGTCTTTTGGGACAGGCGACGCTCCCCGAAGTGGGGCGAAGGAGGATGGAAGGAGTCCCTGGTGGCAGCAGGGGAAGACCACGTCAGTGCTCTCATGGGGGGGGGGGGGTGCAGGACTTTGTTTTTCTCTCTATTCGTTCTGGTCTGTCGTCAACAGAGAAAAGAAAACAACATATCGGAATAACACTTTCGTCTTTCTGGGAATGCAACGCTGTTGTTAATAGATAAAAACCGGGGTTGATGTCACGAGAGATTTTTTCCCTTCGTTTTTTAACTTCTCTTTTGAGTTCGATACGATGGAGGACCAACGCATTTTTGCAGAATGTACTTTTGAGGAACCTTTGACCCCGTGACAGGGTTCGTACGGTCATGGAAAACCTGGAAAAGTCATGGAATTTTAAAATGGTCATTTCCAGGCCTGGAAAAGTCATGGAAAAAACGTAAATCATAAAGGTTTTGGAAAAGTCATGGAAATTTGTTGTCATCACATGTTCATTTACGCGGAGTTTGAAATAATTAATGTGTTTTTTAACGTAATTCAGAATTGACCGCCTGGAAGAGCTTACACAATAATCCGAGTCTGCTGTAGTTCTCTCCATTAGGGAGACGTTTATTCACTGATCAAAAGCAAAGTACAAACCACGGGGAGCTCTCCTCAACATGCAAGTTGAAGCCCGAAAACCACACCTTCCCTTAGCGCATCAAGATTCCATCTTTTATACCCAGATCTTGTCACAGGTGCATATCCCATCCCTCGTACCCCCGGGTGGGGGCTGTCTGTTGGCCGTGCGCCCCTCTTGGTATGTGTAAATACTGATAACAAGTGTGAATATTGAATACTGTCAGGCGTGTAGCTGCCCTTGAGCTGCAGACACAATATCTCTCTCTCCTCACAGGCAAAGTGCCGTCTCTTCTGATGTTTTGCCGGAACCTAGACATTACGGTCCCTTCAATAAATCAGATTAATATTAACAGTAAGATGCTCGAAATATAATACGGCGTCCGCTCTCAATACGCAAAATGTTCTAAATTGTTCATATTTATACAGAGATTTCAGTTTGGTCATGGACATTTGGTTTAAAGTCCTGGAAATCCATTGGTCAAAATGTGCAAGAACCCTGTCGTGACTCCGCTGCTCCACGAAGCTGCTGCACACTTTTGAGTGGTGAGAACTTTCTGCGGTTTGAGACTTTTAATCCCTGATGTGTGATGGAAGAGCCCAATGGAAACCAGAGAGGTTGAGTGGACTGGTTAAACTTGGACTGAGAGGTTGAGTGGACTGGTTATCGTGGGACAGAGAGGCTGAGTGGACTGGTTGTACTGGGACAGAGAGGATGAGGGGACTGGTGGCATCATGCTTTTAGGGTGAAGGGTGAAGAAAAGTCGTATTCCCAGCTGATTGTTGAGGACTCTGCGGTTCCGTTCAGACTGATTGATGTTTAACTCTCCAAGAGTTTCCACTACACACGTTACCGGCTAACCACGTCGTCGCCTGTGCTCACTGCAGTGTGTAAAGATCCCAGACCTGTGGTAACAACCGTGCAATATTTTCTTTGCTTGGATGTCTTATTCTATCGTTGTTCCTAAAGTTGAGCTCTTGTTTTATTTATTGCCAATCATTTTTGTTTAATGGTTCAAGTTTAGTCTTTTTCTTTGGTTTGTTCTCGTGAGGCTACACCGGGGAAGGCAGTTGTGTATTTATAAGTTGTGAGCACAGACTGCAGAGTGCAGATCTGTTGGCCTATACCAGTGGTTCTCAAACTGTTGGGCGCGTCCCTCTAGTGGGACGCCGAGGCATTACAGGTGGGCCGCGAGCGGAAAATCTGATTTTTTAAATTTCAAAACCTTTCTTGAGAAATTCACATATTACAAAGTACACGGACATAACACTAAGTCATTAATAAATAATAGAGCGTAATCATCTGTACTTTAATGTAAATGTTTACAGTACAGGGTTAACAGGTTACGCTGCGTGTGCGCGACGGCTGAGATTATTTTCGATTTGCCAAGAATCTCTGTGAGGTCGTCTTTCCTGCTGTTGCCCTTCAAAATAAGAGCTCATCATTGAGCATTAATTGAGAGTGGCGTATCAAGCCTGCAACCCCGTTTTAAAAAGAGGTGAAGTGGAAAGCTCATTGCAGCGTTTAAGAATGATAAAACATGACGACTCACACTCGTTTTGTTTTGTTTTACAAAGGTTGCACATGATTGTTTTGAAAAGATATGCAGTGTAAAACTCTTTATTGACAAATATTTGAATTTGGTTTGTCTTAGATTTTAACAGGTTGCACTTTATTACCTTCGCATTGAAAATGCGGAAGGTTATGTTTTGATCGCCGTGTATTTATTTATATATTTGTATGCGTGTTACTCGCATAACACAAACAGTTTTAAACCGAATCGCATTAAATTTGGTGGGATGATTGGTTATTATCCAGGGACCATTTGATTCGATTTTGAGATCAATCGGGTCCAAGGTCAAGGTCATGGACAGGTCAACATCTTCTTTTTACCATAGCACGGTCAATTTCTATCCAATTGGCATGCAGCTAATGCCAAAATGTTCATAACTCAATGCCCAATCTTGTGATATGCAAAGCTATGCGCTCTACCGAGTGCCCGTTCTAGTTGTTATTATCTTGAAAAGATATTCAGTGCAAAACTAATTAATTGCAGCCAAAATAAGCTATTTTTCCCAAATATCAGTTATTTTTTGCACAGATATAACTGTATTTGTAATCTAATAAAGTGTTGAAAAGCTATTCATTTTTTGTCCGATGGAGCAATCTGGTTTAATTGAAAGTGATTGCCAAATATTAGGAGTTACAAAAAGTTGTTATTTTAATACAAATTCAGCGTGGACCATTTTGTTGGGGCGTGGACATCCTTCTTCCTATGAAGTGGGCGCCACAGAAAAGGTTTTAACACCATTGGCCTATATGATGATGTTCCACTTGTGTATAAGTTGGACAATTAATGCAATAGCCATATATCACCCTGTCTTTAGTACATACAGTCCCAGCATCAGTTTGCCTTTTGCCAACGAAGGATACACCACTTCAATAATGTCCAAAAGCACGTTCTAGATTGTGTGTGTCCCCAAGAAAACTGTTTCTGTTGTGCTGTCAGCTTCTTACAGCCCTGAAAAAAAAGAAAGCTTCGCAGGTGTCATCAAGTTGCTGAAGATGCTCATTAATTTGCTTGCGTTGTGTCTATTTGCTTGCATTCTTCTTAATTTGCAATGTAAAGTATAGGTGAAGCGTTATGAAACTTTATCTGACGATTGCTTTAACTTACAGTAGTACTTGGCTGTTGGTGGGGTAGACAATCAAACTCTCCCTCATAAAGAAATGTCGCTGGCACTCACTCCTTAATCCTCATTATACATTTTTGTAGATTGTTAAATCTTTGGAAACATTGAAAATGATCACGCAGGTTTATAATACACCTATTCCTTTTTATTATTATATTAAAACATTTCGAACAGAGCATACAAACTCTACAGCTGCTGAGGTTTTAAAGAGATATCTGGAAATTGTATTCCAAGACCATTACATGGAGACGGCAGATATGAATGTATGAAGCTCTCTTGACTTCTAACACACCAGATATGGCTTTCATGAATTACTACCATTGTGAGAAATATAGCTCACTGTATAAGTTGTACATGTAAGATATGCTCTAGGTGTTATGCATATTTATATTGAGTTAATCAGGTGCTATCTAGAACTGAATTATGTTGGTATCTCTGTGCTGTGTCATCATCCTCTTCACCTAATGCAACTATTTTATTCATTTATTTTCTCTAATCGCAAATGATCTATTTACGTTATTTATTTAATGGATTTTATTTCATCTCCTTGTGTATTTGTATTCTCCTTTTTCCTAACTTGTTGTTTACCTATCAGGTGCAATGAATCACCGTTTTTTTGTGACCGTAGAGATCAACAAAAAATAAAACAAAGTAAACCATTTATTTTCACGAGAAAACTTAATTATCCGCACCTGGCGTTCTGCCGCGTACATGTTGCATTACATTTCACAACATTGTAAAGATGAATGGGAAAGAAGTTATTGCATTAAAATGCGGCGCTCGCCTCCTGTTTTCTCTCGGAGAAGGTGAGGAGGACGAGGCGGCTTAGGAAATGTGTAATATGAACCGGTCCTGATGAATGACATATTGTCATAATAGGTTAGCGCTCAAGTGAAAAGCAGACGTGTGCCACATGTCTTCACCCCCCCCCCCCCCCCTCAACGTCCAGTCAGACAGATGTGCAGCATTGTTCATTTGGCATTACACTGACCGACAGGGTGAGTTTGGACCTTTTGGACCTCGGCGGTATCTCTGGGTATTAGACGGTGTGTGATAGGAGCCAGGTGGGGAGCTGACATTTAGCGAACAAAGAGCACGCTAACGTTCTTTCCCCCTCCCCTGTGGGGTTGTAGGGGAGTCCATCACAAAGCCATGTCGCGGTGTATCAGATGAGCCGCTGACATTTTTCATTTTTGTAATTTTTTCTTCTTGGCAGGTATCACACAACGCAGTCGCTGTCGCTGTCTCGCTGCGAAAAAGTCAACTCCACATCAACGCCGCCGCTCAATGAATTCACAATAACACGGCCGAACAGGTGCTGAGCAACAGTGTCATGAGCTTTTATTATATTGTGTGTGTGTGTGTGTGTGTTTACTGTACTTCACCACCCACGTTGTTGTGATAAGAAAAAAATAGATACATTTGTCTTTTTTTAATTAATTATAAATATTTACAATAAGTATATTATCATTATTATTCTAACTATAAATGCATAGATCAGTTGTAAATCATTTCTAAACACGACTTTCGGATTGCCATGTTATCTGAGGCTGCTGTGGCACTAGTTATATCCATAATTAGGGGTTAGTAGTCATTATTATCTCACTAATAAGCCAATATGCCATTAGCTTTTGTTAATATATTACAATTTAATTAAAAAAATGCACTAAACCTCACGTCTGCATTCATAAACATTGAACTGCAAACGTTTTTTTGTTATGATCATCAACAAGTCTTAATACTTTGGAAATGAGGGAATTGTAAATGATGAGGCTTCAAGGTCAAATATTCAAATGGAGGGATCTTCATGGGGGATGAATACCAAACAAGTGGTTTTTATATTGACTCATCACAAATTCATTCTGCAGCCTGACGCTGCATTCAAATAGCAATAATGAATGCAATGCACTTGAGAATTTCTATTACAATACTATACGTGCACGAGCCTGCGATCCACTCAAAACAGACTCTTGACCTACTTTTGCATCATTACCGTCCAGATGAGGATGAGGTATATAAAGTAGGAAAAGAAAGCCTGCCACATGTACAAAACAGTAGTAATCGAACCAGGATTTCTCCTAATTTACATATAAATCGTTGCAGAAATAGATATATTTACATATGAAAAGTACTCCCATATAGATATGCGTGCTCTGTGTTGCGATATCAAAGAATAAGCGCATCATTGCATCATTGTCCTCTTACTTCCCCGTTTCCTCCTAGGCATGTGCTGACACGTGCAGAATTTGTTCCACCGAGGAGCTTCTGAATAATTTCCGTTGACTTCCTGGTGCATTGGCCTCCAGAGGCTAATTCATAAAAGCAAAGATCTAAGCTAATTTACATGATTTCATTAAAGATGTGTGGATGTATTAAACCCATCCGTTACACCGCGGCCATGGCGTGTGTAGTATACGGTTGAGTAATTTGATTGGAGGGATTTCCAAGCTTATTGCATCACTTGACTAACTAGAGAGTTAGCAACCGCTTCCTTTTCTCTTCCGTTTCCGTTTTGTTTATCTCTTGGCCACAGAGGTGTGGAGGTCTTGAGAGGTATTTGGCATTGTGTGAAGATTAACACTTGTCTACTACTGAGGAGGCTTCCATTTCAACACTGATGAGAAGATGACGAAAGTCCTCCTAATGATGCCCCGTTTATGCCTATGTGGTATCGCGTAACATTCCCATGTGAAAGTGCCTATTATGACAGCAATTAACGCCATTGCAGAGGTTTCTCCTTTCTTTTTTCAAAGCCCACATATTAGAACATTGAAATTCCCAATGATATTTTTCACAATATCATCAACCGTCACAATTACCCTTTCTGTGTGCTAATTACAGAAAATTAGTCGCAAAGACAGGTAGAGATATCAGACTCTCTCATCAAGTATTAGTTTCAGCTGATTCCGAAGACAAAGCTATTTCCCGTCGGCCTAATTGGGTCTTGGATGATTCCAGCATTGTTTGTTTGGCCCCTGATTACACCTGGGACAAAGGCTTCAATTAAAAACTAGAGTTGTAATGATCTTGTCTCAAATGCCAACCATGACGGCCCGGTACAGAAAGGTCACGAGCACTCACGGCAGCACATTGTGCGCAGTGTCATTCTTTCCTTTAGATTTGAATGTATCCAGTATCTGAGAGATGGTGATGGCTTTGTTGCTAAACGCTAAACATCATAAATACTTAAATTGCAAACTTCATCTTTTCAGAGCCACCAGGGGAAGAAGACGACAAAATTACTCATTTAAAAAGGTTCTAAAATGAGATATTTATTCTATCTGTGTTTATATCACACAGCGCCTCAGGGCCACGACTAAACCAAAGCCTGATTAACATGCTGACAACAACAGCTGAGAAGGTGTGTGTGTGGGGGGGGTGTTCACAAATTCGTAAAATAGGTTCAGGATCTATAAAGGAGGAAAACAAGTGTGTGTCTGCGTGCAACCCCACAAATAGGTAAAATAAGTGTGGGCCCGACAAAGGATGAAAACGAGTATGTGTGTGTGCGTGTGTCCACACAAATGGGTCAAATCAGTTTGGGCCCCACAAAGTAGGAAAACGATTGTGTGTGTGTGTGTGCGACCCCACAAAAAGGTAAAATAAGTTTGGGCCCCAGAAAGTTGGAGGAAAACGAGTGTGTGTGTGTGTGTGTGTCCACAAATGTGTAAAATAAGTTCAGTCCCCAAAAAAGAGGAAAAGAAGTAAAATGACATGTGATGTGATGAAGTATATTTGTGTGCATGCGTGCAACCTCACAAATGGGTAAAATAAGTTCAGGCCGAACAAAGGAGGAAAACGAGTGTGTGTGAGTGTGTGTGTGTCCACAAATGTGTAAAATGAGTTCAGTCCCAAAAAAGAGGAAAACAAGTATGTGTGTGTGTGTGCGTGCGACCTCACAAATGGTTTAAATAAATTCAGACTCCACGAAGTCATAAAAATGAGTGTGTGCGTCCCCACAAACTGGGCAAAATAAGTTTGGGCCCCACAAAGGAGGAAAACGAGTATGTGTGTGTGTGCGTGCAACCCCACAAATAGGTAAAAGAAGTTTGGGCCCCAGAAAGTTGGAGGAAAACGAGGGTATGTGTGTGTGTGTGTGTGTGTCCACAAATGTGTAAAATGAGTTCAGTCCCAAAAAAGAGGAAAACAAGTATGTGTGTGTGTGTGTGTGTGTGTGTGCGTGCGACCTCACAAATGGGTTAAATAAGTTTGGGCCCCACAAAGGATGAAAACAAGTATGTGTGTGTGTTTGTGTGTTCCCACACATGGGTAAAATAAGTTCAAGCTCAACAAAGGAGAACGAGTATGTGTGTGTGCGTGCATGCGGTGAAGAGGAAGAGTGCACTTGAATCTTCCTCATTCGTTCACCTGTAGGGCTTTACACTGGAGCGGGAACATTAATTGCTGGTTATTGATTGGTGCATTAGCTCTGCTTTGAAAAATCGCTCTTCACTGCGATTCGATTCATCGCCTCGGTGCGATGAATTATGAATTTTTATGAATTCAACCGTACATTATTTTTGAGACGTCTGAGACGAGGAATGGATGCGACAATTCCGTTTGTCACTTTGTGATTTGTACGCGAGTGTCGGGGTTAGAGAGGGCGGCGTCTGTAGCGGCGGCGGCTACAGGCGTACCGGAGCGTGATTAGGCCTCACAGGAAAGTGTGCTTCTCGTCTCCTATTTCCTGAGGTTGCATCACACGAAGCTCGTCATTGACGCATCCTTCCTCGACGAATAAACACACGGGGGTCAAAACCAACATCCCCCCCCCCCCCACACCTGTCAAATGATTCCCTTTGTTTCTCGATGACATCGTTGTCAACCTGACATCGCTATAACACACCAGCTGTCAATGCAGCTCATCCTGACGGCGAATGCAGCCGCGAGGCGCCTTCCCTTTCTTCCCTCGTGTCAGACGGCAACAAAAAAACCCGTTCCGCTTCTTAATTGTCATTTGGGAGTGCGTGAAACATTTCCCGCAGTGTGGTTAACCCCCACATCCAACCTCCTCTTGCATCATGGGTAGTCCCTTCTGTCTGTGGCTTGTTCCAGAAGCAGCCCCAGATTATCCTCTCACATCTCGTATATGTCAACCTTAATAAAGGAACAATTAGCATCGAGATTTGTATGCCTTTCCCTTACATGACTTTTCACTGTATAATTAAATATGACATTCTTACAGCGCGATGTTACGTGTGGGGTGCAAAGTCGGAATATTTCTTTATGCACATTTTATTGAACATAAAAATGATGTGAGACAGGTTTTCTTTCTTTTCTGTGTTTCAGTTTTTTTTTTGACTGCTCTTCTTGGTTTGAGTCACGCACCAATTAACTGGACTTTCACTTTGGTTGTTGTACATTTAGTACAAATTCTTACAGTTTTAATAATCCACTTCTATAAAATTGAGGGACTGCGATGCAGAAAGATGACGAACATGGTCGAAATTAAAGGAGCAGAGGTCGATATCATAATCGACTTTAGCTCAAAGAAAAACCACTGAGAAGACATTTCCCATAGTGCAACAGTGCATATGATCATAGCTTTAATATATCACATGATGTACCACTTCTGTAAAGTCTATAAAAAAACATTACAAACTAGAATGGGCACTCGGTAGAGCGCATACCTTCGCATATCACAAGATTGGGCATTGAATTATGAACATTTTGGCAATTGGACAAAAATGTATCGTGCTATGGTAAAAAAAGAGTTTGACCTTTCCATGACCTTGACCTTTGACCCGATTGATCCCAAAATCTAATCAAATGGTGCCCGGATAATAACCAATCATCCCACCAAATTTCATGCGATTCAAGAACATGTTGACCTGTTCATGACCTTTGACCTTGACCTTTGACCTGATCGATCCCAAAATCTAATCAACTGGTCCCCGGATAATAAACAATCATCCCACCAAATTTCATGCGATTCTGTTCAATACTTTTTGAGTTTTGCGAATAACACGCATACAAATAAATAAATAAATAAATACACAGCGATCAAAACATAACCTTCCGGCATTTTCAATGCGAAGGTAATTATCCTGATGACATCTCAGAGCTATGGTTTAAATCTTTGGAAAGCTAACTTCAGAGCTACAACTGAACTTCATCTAACTAGGGAGCTAACAGTAAAGCATGGTGTGTATGTGTGTGTGTGTCGGGGGGGGGGGGGGGTGTTCTTTGCAAATCTCTAGAACTTTTCATCCACACTATATCGGCTTAATTGCTCGGGACCCGGGAAAGTGCAGATACTGGAGCAATAATTTGGACATGCAACTTAAATATGAATAAACTTTGACTAGCGACCAGCAGGGGGCGGAGCTTCAGGGCTTCACAGGCTTACAGCTCATTGCCTCATGGTACAACCCAACTCGACTTCAGCATTCAGCCCAACACGTAGACGCCCCGCCACAACGCTGCAATCGCCCCACACCGAGCGAGAACTCCCTCTGGTTCATGAATATGTCTCGAGATATTAAACTGTTATCAGCTTCACGATGGCTCGTTGAAATAAACGCAGCGGATTAAAGCTGATCGGACAGTTTGCCACTCAAACCGACACGAGGAAATACCGTGAAATGCCGTTACTGCGTACTTCTGGACCATCTGACCGACCCCACCAATCTGTCACTCCAACTACATCGACCAATATTTTGGGAACACCATTTAACCTGCAGCTGCTTGCCAAATAGTGAAACACAGATGATTTGGTCCATGCATTGGGGGAAGGAAGAGAGGAAGAGAGGCAGAGAGGAAGAGAGGAAGAGAGGCAGAGAGGCAGAGAGGCAGAGAGGCAGAGAGGAAGAGAGGCAGAGAGGAAGAGAGGAAGAGAGGCAGAGAGGAAGAGAGGCATCTTCTCTCCAGATCAGATTGAAGTATAACTCATCATGCTCTCTGGTGTGAGGCTCTCTCTCTCTCTCTCTCTCTCTCTCTCTCTCTTGGCTCTCTTTCTGACAAATGCATGCCGTACTTAGACTCTACAAGTAGCGCCGTGTGACTCAGCAACTTAAGATTCATCACTTCCATTTCTTGGCGCCCTAAGAGTGTCTTCATAGTACGACTTTCAAAACGTGGACCGGAGCGACGGAAAAGAAGAATAGAAACATTTTAGCCTTCTTTTGTATTCCAACTCATTCATACTGTCTTTAAAGGAAAACAAATACTGTTTTGTTGTTTTGCTTTCTTCAGATGTAGATGCATTTCCCATCTCTCTCTCTCTCCATATACCTCTCTTTCTCCCTCTCTTAAATATATCTCTCTTTCTCCATATATCTCTTGCTCTCCATATATCTCCCTCTCCTCCTCTCTCTCTCCTTTTCTATCCATCTCTCCCTCTCTCTTTCTCCATATATCTCTCTATCTCTCACTGTCACCATATATATCTCTCCCTCTCTCCCCTCTCTATATCGCTCTCTCCCTCTCAATCCATCTCTCCCTCTCTCTTTCTCCATAAATCTCTCTCTCCATATCTCTCTCTCTCACCATATACAGCTATATATATCTCCCTCTCTCTGCCCCTCTTTCTTGCTCTCCCTCTCTATCCATCTCTTCCTCTATCACTCTCCATATCTCTCTCTCTCTTCATACATCTCTATCTCTCGCTCTCTTCATTATATATCTCTCCCTCCCTCTCTCTATCTCTCTCTCTCCCTCTTTATCTCTTGCTCTCTCTATATATATATCCTCTTTCCCTCCTCTCTCTCCATCTTTCTATCCCAATCTCTCTCTCTCCCTCTTTATCTCTTGCTCTCTCCATATATATCCTCTTTCTCTCCCCCCCCCCTCTCTCCCTCTCTCTCTCTCTTGTTGTCATGGCGTGCTCGTGAAATCCGGATGACAGCTTGGTGTTTTTCTGCTAATGTGTTTTTCTTTCTATCTCGTTTGCATTTATAAATCTGATCCTCGGCGGCGTTCAGGCGGAGGCTCCTTTTAATGTGACAGGTATCAGCGTGGAGATCTCTGCTCATCTGAGGGTGGGGGGGGGGTGTTGATGGGGGGGCACCACCGCTCGCTCGCTGCTTTTCCCGCTAATTCCGTCAAAGCCTCTGGGACTCCTAATAAGGAACGGCAGCGCCTTGATGTTTGGCCCTCGGGTGCGTGAAGGTTTATTTGTGGGCGGGTGTGGGAAGTCACGCGCATATCTATACACACACACACACATACAGTCACACACACACACACACAGTCACACACACACACACACACACACACACACAGTCACACACACACACACACACACACACACACACGCACACACACACACACACACACACAGTCACACACACACACACACACGCAGTCACACACACACACACACAGTCACACACACACACACACACGCAGTCACACACTCTGCCAAAGGCATACAAGAGGTGCAGAGACGGTGGCGCATTCAAAACACGCTGGCAAAACAGAAATAGGGCCCTTTTAAATTCCTTGTGCTTTAAATGCAGCATCCTGCTCTCTTATTCCACTCTGCTCTTCCTCCTCCTCCTCTTCGTCGTCGCCCCAGATTGCAATTGTCTCTCCCGAGAGAGCACGCGGTAAATAAAGCTAATGCGATACTTTCTCCGGAGTCTGGGTTGATGTAGTGCCGTGTTGCGGCTTGTTTTTTTTCATTTTTTTTTTTTAAATTGAACTTGGGGCCCCGGTGAGATGAATAATGGCTCCGCTAAAATGTATTTTTTTTGTCAAGGTTATATTCAATGAAAAGGACACACTCTCACATCTGAAGTGCATTTCCCTCGCGTGGGAAAAAAAATAAAAAAATACACACATCACCTCGAAATGGGGATTTTATTTAGTATTTCCCTCCTGAGTGATACTTCTCGGTTGTAAAGAAGCGCGTGAACACCGACGGTCTGACGCCGCCTCTCTTCTTCCTCTCTGGTTCTGTGTGTCAGAGACTCTCTCACCCCCCCCCTGCACACCGGTAACATCTCCACCAGCGTTTCTTTCCTCCTCTTTATTTTGCACCAACCATCCTGTTATCTCTCTCTCTCTCTCTCTCTCTCCCCCCACCTGCCATCATCTTCCTCTCATCCCTAAGTGCTGCTTTTTTCTTCTTTTTCCCCTCTCGCCACCTTCCCAGTCAACTTCCCACACCGCCGTGCAATGCGCGGCGTAGTCACGGGTCGCCATGGCAACTGTCAGGCAAATGGAGGGCGGCGTGTACAGGACTGCGTTTTTGGGGGGGGGGGGGGGGGGCTGAGGATGTAGAGGTGCAGGGACCGCCGTGGTGCGTTGAGAGGGTTTCGGCATGAATACACACACTCGTCCACTCTTTTGCACACACACACACACACGAGTCAAAGCTTACCACAGGAAACGGGCTTTAGGACTTCCTGTGGATGCCGACACAAAGAGAGTGAACTCATATAAAATTGGCTGAGATGGAAAAATGAAAATGCAACATGTGACTTCATGAACTTCGACTGCATCAGAGAGTTAATCCCCTTTTTCTTGGTGGAATAATGTGAAGAGCCGAGGAGACGCTAGATAACGGCGGACGGCTCGGTCCGCGAAGGAGATGAGGAAGACGAGCGAGAGATCATGAAAAATATATATACACACGAGAGGACGGTGGAACCCGAACGGGTTTTGGCGAGAGTTCTGAGGGAAAGCAGCCGGGACGCGGCAGGTGAGCCGAGAAGAGGAAACACATAGAAACACCTGGAGCCACGAAGTCCGAGAACACGGCAGACAGCGAACAGGCCAAGAAGTCGAGTTCTTCATCCCGACCGCACGACATCGGAGTCAACGTCGTTTGAACCGGTTTTAATGAACCTCCAACACACACATGAACACACACACACACACACACATGAACACACACACACACAACACACACATACACACACACATGAACACACACACCCACACACACAAACACACACACACGAACACACACACACAAACACACACATACACAAACACACACACACGAACACACAAACACCCACACATAAAAACACACACAAACAAACACACACACAATCACACAAACACCCACACACAACAACACACACACAAACACACACACACAAACACACACACACACGAACACACACACAAAACAACACACACAAACAAACACACACACAAACATACACACACACATACACACACACACACACAAACACCCACACACAAAAACACACACACAAACAAACACACACACAAACACACACAAAGACACACACACAAACATACACACACAAATACACAAACACACACACACACACACACACATACACACCCACACACAGCCACCATGTCAGCCTCATGAGTTTATTTGCACATGGACTCTTTAATGGCCGACCTGCAGCGTCATGTGACCTGCAGCGTCATGTGAGCTGCATCGTCATGTGACCTGCAGCGTCATGTGAGCTGCAGCGTCATGTGACCTGCAGCGTCATGTGACCTGCTGGTCGGTTGATGGAAAATAGTAGAAATTAAATATAAATACAACAGAATATTAAATGAAGGAATAAGACTTATAGATATTGTTATTTTTTGTACAAACTGAAGCTGAATTCAAACTCATCGGGACGCTGCTCTCGTCCCAGAGTCACTTTCTTGTTACTCGAGGCACCTGAACGCCACATTGCATTGCTCGCTTTAACTTTGTATAAAAGGAGCAGCTGGAAGAAGAGATTAGAATTTATAACGGGTAAAACTAAATTATAATTGCTGTGAAATACTTTCATATAAATTTTCCCACCAAAAACAACATTTCTACAAGTTTTCTTTCAAGCACTTTGAGATTAAATCACTTTTGAGCATTTTCACTGAATAGAGCCTGAACGCATCCTCACAGATTAGAGCCTGAATGCATCCTCACAGAATAGAGCCTGAATGCATCCTCACTGACTAGAGCCTGAATGCATCCTCACTGAATAGAGCCTGAATGCATCCTCACAGAATAGAGCCTGAATTCATCCTCACTGACTAGATCCTGAATGCATCCTCACAGAATAGAGCCTGAACGCATCCTCACTGAATAGAGCCTGAATGCATCCTCACAGAATAGAGCCTGAACGCATCTTCACTGAATAGAGCCTGAATGCATCCTCACTGAATAGAGCCTGAATGCATCCTCACAGAATAGAGCCTGAACGCATCCTCACAGAATAGAGCCTGAACACATCCTCACAGAATAGAGCCTGAATGCATCCTCACTGACTAGAGCCTGAATGCATCCTCACTGACTAGAGCCTGAATGCTTCCTCACTGACTAGAGCCTGAATGCAACCTCACTGACTAGAGCCTGAATGCATCCTTAAGGAATAGAACCTGAATGCATCCTCACTGAATAGAGCCTGAATGCATCCTCACTGACTAGAGCCTGAATGCATCCTCACTGAATAGAGCCTGAATGCTTCCTCACTGAATAGAGCCTGAATGCATCCTTACGGAATAGAACCTGAACGCATCCTCACTGACTAGAGCCTGAATGCATCCTCACTGAATAGAGCCTGAATGCTTCCTCACTGAATAGAGCCTGAATGCATCCTTACGGAATAGAACCTGAACGCATCCTCACTGAATAGAGCCTGAATGCATCCTCACTGAATAGAGCCTGAATGCATCCTTACGGAATAGAACCTGAACGCATCCTCACTGAATAGAGCCTGAATGCATCCTCACTGAATAGAGCCTGAATGCTTCCTCACTGAATAGAGCCTGAATGCATCCTTACGGAATAGAACCTGAACGCATCCTCACTGAATAGAGCCTGAATGCACCCTCATGTAAACCAATGGCCTCCTGCTAGCGTTAGCTGTTAGCTCAACGCAGGACGGAGCTGCTAATCGGCTCTCGTCCTTTTTCCGACTTCAACGCGCCAAAAACGTAAAAAGTATCGCCTGTTTTTCTTCAACTTGGTTCAATGAAGCATCGGTTCTGGTGACGGCCTCGACTCCAGAACCAGAACCCGCGGGTGAGCTTTTCAAACTGTCGGACTTGTTGCATTTGCTAGCTTGTGTCAAACACGAGGCCCGGGGGCTGAATCCGGCCCGTCGCATCGTTTTATGAGGCCCCCTGGCGGATTTAAAGACGCGTGATCACCTTTTCTTAAAGAAATTGAAGAAAAATATCCTGTGCTTTTATTTTGAAGGTTTAGGATTTAATGGATGTATGTTGTAATATTAGAGACATATTCTTATGTACAACATTTCTACACTCAAATAAACAATAGTCAAATGCAAAGACAGTCATTTAACAATATGTTCGATGTGATTATAAAGTGTTTCCGGCCCTTTAAGACGGCGGCCATGATGCTGATGTGGCCCACGGTGAACATGAGCTTGACGCCCCTGGTTTAGAGCTTTTATTTTGAAAATTCAGCTTTGCAGCAACAAACCGTCACATATATTCCGCAAAGTTTGACCGATACGGACATTTAAAAGTTATTCCGAACATGAATTAGACATTTTGAAGTTTAAATGGCTTTTCTACGTTAAAGATTGTAGAACCATAAATTGAGACTAACACGAATGGACCAAAACAGGAAGTGACCACTTTGATTACACACATCCAAGCCAGGCAGGATGACGGACGCAAATACATTGTAATTTCAGATAAACATGAACGCACCTCGATGCTGACGAAGTCAGGTGAGAGAGAGGAGAACCTCCCGTTGTTCCTCCTCTGAGGGCGAGACGCTTCCCCCCCCGTCCTGAGAGCGATTTGCTTAATGGGCCGTCGTCACGGCGACCGTGGCACCGCCGCCGATTCGACGCGTTCCCACTTTCATTTTCGTACGCCAGCGATTGAGGCGATAAATGTCTGTGCACGTGGTTACGTACGCGCTGAATATGTGCATCTCTTTGCATGAACACCCACATTGTTATTGCTATGGATGCAGAGTTTTGTTTCGGGGGGGGGGGGGGAGGGGGGGGGATTGAAAGGGTTTGTGTGGCGGCACGGTTCACTCTCATAAAGACTCCACGTTATTTTGCATATTATGCATCTGCACTTTTTTTTCCTTTTTGGGGACGACAACCGCTCACACACTTGTGCTTCTCGAGTGTTTCTGGTTGTTTAACTTTTCTTAGTAGTTCTGTATGCCGGCATGCAGGAATGAGTCTGTATCGATGTGTGTGTGTGCGTGTGTGCGTGTGTGCGTGTGTGTGCGTGTGTGTGTAGGTGTGTGTGTGTGTGTGAGGATAGGGAATGAGCAGTCTGTCATGCCTGAGAGGGAGCCAAGCCTGTTTAAATTGCCTTCTGGCTTCCAAGACTCTCATCTGCAAACTGGCACCTCTTGTTCTCTCTCTCTCTCCTCTCTCTCTCTCTCTCTCTCTCTCTCTCTCTCTCTCTCTCTCAGTTCACGCTGAGCGTCAGAGCGACAGGGTGTGTGTGTGAGAGCTGTGGAGCGTTGTCTGTGTGTTTCTCTCTTCTCTATTCTTTCATAGTTGTTTGTATTTAGTTTATGTGGTTTATTAGTTGGGTTTCACAGTAGTTTAAGTTGTTTGGTGGTTATTTGGTTTTTTTCTCTGGGTGTCTTCCCGCTGCCGGTGCCTCACCGGGCTCGGTGCGTGGCGAAATGTTTGCCCCGATTCCCCCCCCGCTGCTCACGAGGAGACACGGGATTAAGATCTCCGGTGACTCCTCGTGCAGCGTGGAGGAATTGGCTCGGGCAGTCGGGAAGAAAGTCAGGTTCAGCAGCGTGAAGTCCGCCGCCAAGATGAACGGCTCGGTCGTGATCTTCCTGGATCAGGTGGCGAAGGTGAGCCGCGTGGTAGAGGAGGGTCTCTCGGTGGGAGTTTTGTTTGTACAGGTGTTTCCGCTGGACCAGCCGTCCACCAGAGTCCTCGTGTCAAACGTCCCTCCGCTCATCTCCGATGAGTTTCTCAGCAGAGAGCTCTCCGCACGGAAAGCTGGTCTCCGGCGAGAGAGATCTCATCGGGTTCAAGGAGAGCTCGATGAAGCATATCATGAGTTACCGTAGATCGGTTTATATGATACTCAACGACCGGAGCGCGGAGTTAAACCTGCGCTTCAGCGTCAGAGTAGATGATGTTAACTATAACGTCTACGCGTCTTCATCGGCGATGAAGTGCTTTCATTGCGGGAGGAGGGCACACGGCGAGGGTCTGCTCGAAGCGAGGCGACCCGGCGCCAGCTGGTCCGGGCGGCGCGTCACGCCGCGCTACACCAGCGTGGGGAATAGCAGGTGAGGCGGCTGCCGCTGCCGCGGCTGCAGGGCTCGCGGCGGCGTCTCTGAGAGGCGCGCGCGTGGCGGCGGCGCTGCGGCGGGCGCCCCGATTCCAACGGAGAGCGGCGGCGTCACTGCTGCTGCACCCGACACATGTGGTGGGTATGAATGAGGAGTGAGTGATGGGGTGATGCGGGCAAGGGTGGCGAGGGGGGGATGAGGGTGGGGAGGCTGGACAGGGCAGTGAAAGGCAGGCTGTGGGTGGAGTCGGGAGCGGTGAGAGGAAAGGAAAAGAAGGAAAAGCGGACCAAACAAATGGAGGGGATGTGGGTGGATCTGCCAAGAGCAGTGGGGTAGAGGCTGTGGGTGTGGTGGGAAGTGGGGAGGAGGAAAGAAAACAAGAAAAAGAAGGGGAAAAAAACAAAAAGATTAAAAAAACAAAAAATAATATTGGTGATGGTGGTGATGGTGGCACGGGCTTAGAGGTGGAAGTGGGGAATGGGGTGGAGAATAATGAGGAAAGTGAGAAAGAGGAGGAAAAGGAAAAAAAAGACGAGGACAGGGGTGGCGAGAAGCCCATTGAGGGGGTAGGACAGGTGGGGGGAGGCGAAGAGGTGGAGGAGGACGGTGCAGGGGAGGAGGGGGCGGAGCAGGTGGAGATGGACGAGGAGGAAGCAGGGGAGCAGAAAGGAGCCTCAAAGAGGAAGAAGAGTGGCGAGGGCGCCGGCAGCGAGGCCAAGGCCAGCAGGGTGGAAGTGAGGAGGAGGAGTCAGGGGGCGGGGCCGGTGGAGGACAGTAGTGACGAGGAGGGGTCAGAGGACAGCGACTCTCCTCTGTTTTTAACAAGTAGTCAGACGCAAAAGCTGTACACAGCTGATGAAATTAGTCTGTTTCTGCACAAAACAAAAGGGAAAAAGAAAGTAGAGGTCAAGGATCACTTCCCTGACCTCGTGGCCTTTGTACACTCATGCCATTTCCACATGAGGGGAAACAAATTAGACAGACAAGAGGTTTTTAGGATCAAAAAGTTTTTACCCAAAGTGAAGGAGTGCATCCAGCAGGGGGAGGTGGAGAGCTCCAATGTGTGTTTTATTTGATTTGTTGGTTTTAAGTTTTATTTGTTTTTTAAACTCTTTTCTTTTAATGAACACATTCAGAGTCGGAGTTTTAAACGTAAATGGAGCGAGGGACAGTAAGAAGAGAACATCAATTTATGAATTTAACAAGATGAAGGCCAACGATGTTCTCTTCTTACAAGAGACGACAGCGACAGCACCAACGAGGCGGACTGGAGGAGGGAGTGGGGGGGGGAAGTCCTTCTGAGCCACAACACCAACCTCAGCGGAGGAGTGGGCTTCCTCTTCTCCAGGGCCTTCAGCCCGGTCACTGGAGGTCAAACACATCGTGGAGGGAGGCTGTTCTTTGTGAAAGCACGGTTCGACCTTTTAACGTGGTTTTTATAAATATCTATGCTCCAACAACTGGGACAGAGAGGCAGCTGTTTTTATCCAAAGTTAATGATGTTTTAAATGACTGTGCCTCGGAGGATTTTTTATTCTTGGGGGGGGATTTTAACTGCACAGAGGATGATTTTAATGACAGAAACCACACAGAGCCACATCCAGCTTCACAGCAGGTGCTGAGGAGGCTGGTCCATTCTCACGGCCTGGTGGACGTGTGGAGAAGGATGCATCCGGACTGCCGACAGTACACATGGTCCCACGTTAGGGAGGGAAGGATCTCCTCAGCCAGGTTAGACCGTATTTATGTTTTTAAGCACCATTTTAATATTTTTAAAATGTGCAGCATTGTTCCGGCTGGTTTTACTGATCACTCTTTGGTTTTATGTCATGTTTTTATTAGGAATTTTTTACCCAGGAGTGCATATTGGCATTTTAATACAGTTTTAACTTTCGATAGGAATTTTAGAGAGGTGTTGTTTTATTTTTGGGGCATTTTTAGGCTGAGGAAGAGTGATTTTAATAATCTTAGGCAGTGGTGGGACCGTGGTAAGGTGGAAATTAAGCTCCTTTGTCAGCAGCACACTTTCAACGTCACTAGAGACGTCACCAGATCTATGAAGGACCTGGAGACTGAGATAGTGGACCTAGAAAGTTTAAGCGAGTCCACAGGAGATCGAGGACATATTGAAGTCCTCAAAAGTAAAAAGGCGGCTCTCGCCGACCTGTTCAAGTAAAGTGCAAGGCGCACTGGTCAGGTCCCGATTCCAGACCATCGCGAGATGGACACTCCCTCTAGCTTCTTCTTCGGCCAGGAGAAGAGGAGGGCAGGCGAGTGATCCACTCACTGCTGACGGACGCAGGGCAGTCGGTTGTGGAGCCAAGCCAGATCCGGAAGCGGCGGTGGCGTTTACTCCTCCCTTTATGCCACTGAGTATAGGGAGGAGGGAGAGTCGGCGGAGGGGCTCTGTGGGAGCTGCCTCAGGTCTCCGAGGAGACTAATGAGGAGCTCGACAGACCCATAACCCCAAGAGCTGAAAGCTGCCCTGCAGGAATGCAGGGAGGGCGCGCCCCCGGAATCGACGGCCTCCCCGCTGAATTCTACAAGAAATACTGGGATGTCCTCGGAAGGGACATCCTAGACGTCTTCAACGAGAGTCTGGCCTCTGGTTCCATGCCGATGTCCTGCCGGAGGGCAGTGCTGACGCTACTGCCAAAAAAAGGAAACCCGCAGGACATCGGTAACTGGCGCCCTGTGTCTCTGCTGTGTGTGGATTACAAGCTTCTGTCCAGGGTCCTCGCCTCCAGGCTGAGGGGAGCTATGGAGCAGGTCCTCCATCGGGACCAGACCTACTGTGTGCCCGGCAGGTCCATGGTGGACAACGTCCACCTCATTCGGGACGTTTTGGAGGTCTCCAGCTCGTTGGGTATGGATACTGGTCTGATTTCTCTAGATCAGGAAAAGGCTTTTGACCGCGTTGAACACGGCTTCCTCTGGAAAGTTCTGGGAAGTTTGGGTTCAGCGCTGGTTTCATAGCTAAGATCAAGGTGTTGTACAGTAATGTTGAGAGTGTGCTGAAGATAAACGGCAGGCTGTGTGCTCCTTTAGAGTGAGTAGAGGGTCCGCAGGGCTGTGCTCTGTCCGGGATGCTCTACGACTCTCCCTCGAGCCCTCCTCATTAAAATACGCTCTAGCCTACATGGTTTGGTTTACCTGGTTTTAGTAAAGGAATGATTTTATCGGCATATGCCGACGACGTTGTTGTTTTTATCAAGAATCAAAATGATGTAAACCTTTTAAATCGAATAGTACAGGATTTTAGCACGGCATCATCAGCGAGGGTGAACTGGAAGAAAAGCGAAGCCCTCGCTGTGGGGGAGTGGCGTGGCGGCCTCCCGGTTCTTCCACAAAAGCTCATATGGAAAAAGGACGGTTTTAAATATTTAGGAATATACCTGGGGAAACCGAGCATGGTCCAGAAGAACTGGGAGGGCGTCACAGAGAAGATAGAGGGGAAACTTTCCAGGTGGAAGTGGCTGCTCCCCCAGATGTCTTTTAAGGGTAGAGTACTGGTTTTAAACAATCTTATTGCATCCCAACTGTGGCACAGGTTGACCGTGTTAGACCCTCCCTCTGGCTTCTTAGCCAACATACAGAAGAAGATGGTGGATTTCTTTTGGGAGGGTCTACACTGGGTGCCACAGGGGGTGCTGTTTTTAGCCAGAGAGGAGGGGGGACAGGGCCTTGTCCACCTGGCCAGCCGGACGGACACTTTTAGATTACAGTTTGTTCAGAAGTTTTTAACGAGTCCGGGGTTTTTAGTGTGGCGAGACGTGGCCAGCTGCATCCTCAGACGTGCTGACAACCTGGGGCTGGATACTGCTCTGTTTTTAATAGACTCCAGCATTTTAAACTAAGTGGGCTGCCTCCTTTATCAGGGTGTTTTTAAGTCGTGGGCCCTTTTAAGCACGAAAGGTGCCCACAGTCTGACTCTCTGTTCTGGTTGTTGAGAGAACCATTAATTTATAATGCACGACTGGACATTAGCAGCAGCGTCACCCCTGGACTAACGGGGGCGCTGCTGCAACAAAGACCCTTTCCTGCAGCAGTTGGTGGATGCAGTGGGGCCGACGCTGAGCGACCCCGGCCCTGGGCTCCCTGCTGGGGATGCATTCCGACCGGTGGCGAGGAGGCTCCTGGAGCTGTGGAGGCAGAGGCTGACCGGGTTGGAGAGGAGCCTCCTCAACGACTACAGCCAGCAGAGAGCAGAGCCGGACCCTGCAGACCCTTCCCAGACATCTCCCTCAGCCCGGGCTAGGGGACTCACCGCCCCTGCTAAGAACGAGCCACCCAGAAAACTGCACACTGAACAAAGCAGACAAGAAGACTTTGTATTTTAACCTCGTGAAGAGTATCAACAGGTCCAGACTGTGCAACAGACCGCCCACTGTGTGGTCAGAGAGACTTGGGCATGGAGGCCCTGGCCCGCAGTGGGGGGTCCTATACAAGCCTCCCCTAAAGAAAAGGACCGCTGACCTCCAGTGGCGGATTTTACACGGTGCTGTCGCGTCCAACGCTTTCATTTCGGTAATCAATCCCGCTGTCCTGAGCCAGTGCCTTCTGTGACCTCCGGGAGACTATTTACCATGTTTTTAACGAGTGTAAGAGACTTTTGAGTTTCTTCGCTCTTTTAACATTGGTTTTTAGTCTTTTTAATGTGGCTTTTACAGAGAAGGTTTATATCATGGGAGCTGCCTACAAAAAGACGGAAAAAGAAAATGGCAGCTCCTTAATTTTTATCCGGAAGCCAAAATGGCCATTTATTTAACTAGGAAGTCCCGGTGGAAAACAGAGAGGGCAGGAAGCCAGGGCAGTGTGGCTCTGTAACATCAGAGCCAGACTCTGGCTGGAGTTCAGATTTTATAAACACATTGAGACCTGGATGCTTTTAAACAACGCTGGTGTTTTAAAGATATTGTTTGTTCTGTGGTGGAAGAGGAGCTGGAGTTTGCGCCACTTTTATTAGGTAAAACATGTTTTTCTTTTGTTTTAATGTTTTTTTTTTTGTTTGTGTGCTTTTATTTTAACCAATTTGATTTTTAAAACACTTTATTTTTAAAGAAATGTTGTAATGGAAAAATGTAAATAAAGTGTTTTTCAAAAATCAAAAAAATCTCTCTCTCTCTCTCCCTCTCTCTCTCTCTCCCTCTCTCCCTCCCTCTCTCTCTCTCTCTCTCCCTCCCCTCTCTCTCTCTCTCCTCTCTCTCTCTCTTCTCTCCCTCTCTCTCTCTCTCTCTCTCTCTCTCTCTCTCTCTCCCTCTCTCTCTCTCTCTCTCTCTCTCTCTCTCTCTCTCTCTCTCTCTCTCTCTCTTTCTTTCTGACCCATCGTCTCTCTTTGCTTTGTATGTCCGCCTCTGTCTTTTCCTCCCGTTTTCATACGTATGCCTCTATTCCGTCCACCCCCGCTACTTCCTCTTCCTCATCCTCTTCCTCTGTTTCCCGTCTCTCCGCTGTCAGTTCCTGTCATCATGCACCTCCCCGTACCGAAAAACGATGACACCGTCAACTTTTTTTCTTCTGCGAGCGCACACACACACACACACACACACACACACACCTTCACACACTCCAACCAGGCGCCGTCAAACGGGGGAAGTCCTCGAACCGAATAATCTCTGAGTCGATGAAAACTCTGTCGACCGACCGCTGGATTTTAAAAGGGACAATCTGTCAAACTGAGTTCTCTAAATAGTGCTCCCCCCAGAGATGAGCTCAGATGTTATTTTGAAATAAGTTAATAAGCATAGAAATGACTAATTAACTAACTTTAACCAGCTTTCTTACAGGAAGTGGGCGGTACCAGTCACCGACGTATCTCTACATCTCATTGGACTAAAGTTGCGAGGAGGCGGTATCAAGATATTTTGCGAACGGCCAACGGTTACAGAAAACCAGGTTGAGCCTAAACTTATTTATTTATTAAGTTATCGGTGTAACTTAGTGTCTCACGTTCTTTGCTTTACAGTTAACTAATATTCAAAGGTGAGGACGGTAACCAATAAGATGTCGAGATACAAAGCTGACAGGTCCCGCCCACTTCCTGGCAACAAGGAAAAGTCATAATTATGAGATAGTAATAAGTAAGATAGTAATTATGACGTAGCATCTCATGATTATGAGATACTATCTCATAATTATGACTTACTATCACATAATAATGAGAAAGTATCTCATAATTATGACTTAGCATCTCAGTGGCGAGCAGATTAAAAATCCGCGAGCGACTTTTTCTCGCGCAACGATGTCAAAGAACTCATCAAAGTAAATGTTCCATCCTGGTCATCACACACAGATTTTTACTTTAAACAGCATTTACTGTCCCCTATTCAGCATATATACACGTGTGTGTGTGTGTGTGTGTGTGGACAGTGTGTGTGTGTGTGTGTGTGGACAGTCTGTGTGTGTGTGTGTGTGTGTGTGTGCATCTGTTTATTCACCACTGATAACCCCCATTTGTTTGTCCTTCAGTGTAATGGCGTCCATAAATCACATCATATTCATCGAGCCTTGTGTCTCCCCCTTCTGTTTCTCCCACACCTCAAACGTAGTATCACACACACACGCACACACACACACACGCACACACACGCACACACACTCGTTCAAGGTTTCTTATGAGGCTTGATCGACCCTCGCGAGGCCCTTTTTATTCATTTATCAGCTCGTCCACTCTGACCCTCGTTTTTTTTTTCTCCCCCTTGTTGACGATCAAGTGGGCGGAGCTTAATGTTTGAGTAGATTTCCGATGGTACGAAGGTCGTCATCGGGTTGTGGCGCTAAGCGAGGTGAAAGGCTGCACGTCAAATGCAGCGGCTTGCGGGGGAGGTACACCAAAGCCTAACGGCAAAGCAGGTGTGTGTGTGTGTGTGAGTGTGTGTGTGTGTGTGTGGGGTGTATTTTTGATTGTCCTTGGATATTTTGATGTGACACAGAATTCTGAGTGGTTTAAAAAGCTTCATGCTGTGTTTGCCAAGGTTGTTGCTCACACTGAGTATTTCCCTCTCTCCTTCCTTTTCTTTCTCTCGTCCCGATCTCTCTCTTCATCTCTGACACACACACACCCACACACACACACACACTCACACACACACACACACACACATCTCTGTACTCCTTCGTCCCTTACTTTGAACTCCTTGTCCAGAACTTCTTTGAACAAGACACTCGCTGCTGCATACACACACACACCTACACACACACACACACTGCATTTCTTCACAACCTAATGCTATTACTCAACCTATTCCCTTATCAGTCGAACTGCGCTAACAAACACAAAGACACACACACACTCTCACACACACACACACACACAAATACACACACACACACAAGATAAGCACATTTACAGTTCCCATACGCATCCTGAGTATCTTATACACTTCAAAGTGGGGCCGCCTATCTCTCAGGCAGCCAATCACCCGGGTTACAGCATCAGAACCTGAATAAGGAAATATGTTCTGAACCGGAACCAATGCTCTCTAACACACCTGGAGCCACAGCGGAAAGGAGGTGGAGGCTGTTGAGACGAGGTGGAGATGAGGTGGAGGCTGTGGAGATGAGGTGGAGATAAGGTGGAGATGAGGTGGAGGCTGTGGAGACGAGGTGGAGATGAGGTGGAGATGAGGTGGAGGCTGTGGAGATGAGGCGGAGATGAGGTGGAGACGAGGTGGAGATGAGGTGGAGGGGAGGTGGAGGGGAGGTGGAGATGAGATGGAGGCTGTGGAGATGAGGTGGAGATGAGGTGGAGGGGAGGTGGAGATGAGGTGGAGGCTGTGGAGATGAGGTGGAGGGGAGGTGGAGATGAGGTGGAGGCTGTGGAGATGAAGTGGAGATGAGGTGGAGAGGAGGTGGTGATGAGGTGGAGGGGAGGTGGAGACGAGGTGGAGATGAGGTGGAGGCTGTGGAGATGAGGCGGAGATGAGGTGGAGATGAGGTGGAGACGAGGTGGAGATGAGGTGGAGGGGAGGTGGAGGGGAGGTGGAGATGAGATGGAGGCTGTGGAGATGAGGTGGAGGCTGTGGAGAGGAGGTGGAGATGAGGTGGAGGGGAGGTGGAGATGAGGTGGAGATGAGGTGGAGGGGAGGTGGAGGGGAGGTGGAGATGAGGTGGAGGCTGTGGAGATGAGGTGGAGATGAGGTGGAGAGGAGGTGGTGATGAGGTGGAGGTGAGGTGGAGATGAGGTGGAGGCTGTGGAGATGAGGTGGAGATGAGGTGGAGATGAGGTGGAGGGAGGTGGAGATGAGGTGGAGATGAGGTGGAGGCTGTTGAGACGAGGTGGAGATGAGGTGGAGATGAGGTGGAGGTGAGGTGGAGGGGAGGTGGAGGGGAGGTGGAGATGAGGTGGAGGCTGTGGAGATGAGGTGGAGACGAGGTGGAGACGAGGTGGAGACGAGGTGGAGACGAGGTGGAGACGAGGTGGAGACGAGGTGGAGATGAGGTGGAGGGGAGGTGGAGATGAGGTGGAGGCTGTGGAGACGAGGTGGAGATGAGGTGGAGACGAGGTGGAGATGAGGTGGAGATGAGGTGGAGGTGAGGTGGAGGGGAGGTGGAGATGAGGTGGAGGGGAGGTGGAGGGGAGGTGGAGGGGAGGTGGAGATGAGGTGGAGGCTGTGGAGATGAGGTGGAGACGAGGTGGAGAGGAGGTGGAGATGAGGTGGAGACGAGGTGGAGGCTGTTGAGACGAGGTGGAGATGAGGTGGAGGTGAGGTGGAGGGGAGGGGAGGTGGAGATCAGAATCAGAATCAGAAACAGTTTTATTGCCAGGAATGTTTACACAAACGAGGATTTTTTTTTGGCGGAAGGTGCAACATTTGGACATGACAAACAAACAACAATCAACACGACAGAAAGACAACAAATAATGTGAAAGTGTTTGGGTGTGTGCTTCAAGTGGTGTGTTTTAGTTAAAAGTGTATGTTACACGTGGCGTGTGTTTAAGTGTTTAAGTTAAAGTGCATGTAAATAAGGTGGCATGTGTGTGGAGGAGGGCTCAAGTTAAAGTGCATGTTAAAGTGACGTGTGCGGAAGAGGCCTCCAGGAGGGAAGAAGAAGGAGGAGGGAGGAGTGGGAGGAAGAAGGAGGAGGCGGAAGAGAGGAGCGGGAAGAAGGAGGAGAGAGGAAGGTGGAAGAAGAGGTGGTAGTCCTGGGGGTGACAGTCAGTCAGTCCGGGTTCCATTGATGAGCCCGACTGCCGACGGGAAAAAACGTTTGGTGTGGCGGGTGGTCTTTGTCATGATGGACCGCAGCCTCCTCCCGAGGAGGGACTCGAACAGGAGTGTCCAGGGTGGGAGGGTCAGCGACAATCTTTCTGGCCCGCTTCAGTGACCTGGAAGTGAACAGGACCTGGAGGAAGGCAGATTGCAGCCGATAACCCTCTCGGCCGCGGGATGATGCTCTGCAGCCTGCACTTGTCTTTGGCTGTGGCTGCAGGGTGCCAGACGGTGATGGAGGAGCAGATGATGGACTCAACGATGGCCGTGTAGAATTGTACCATCATTCTCCCTGGCAGGTTGAATTTCCTCAGCTGCCTCAGGAAGAACATCCTCTGCTGGGCCTTCTTGGTGATGGAGCGATGTTCAGCTCCCACTTGAGGTCCTGGGTAATGATGGAGCCCAGGAAGCGGAAGGACACAGCCGACGGGGAGTCACACAGGATGAGAGGGCGGGTGGGGCTGCATTCCTCCTGAAATCCACAACCATCTCCACTGTCTTTAGGCGTTGAGCTCCAGGTTGTTCTGGCTGCACCAGGTCACCAGGTGGTCAGTCTCCCACCTGTAGGCGGTCTCGTCCCCACCAGAGATGAGCCCAATGAGGGTGGTGTCATCCGCGAACTTTAGGAGCTTGACGGACCGGTGACTGGAGGTGCAGCTGTTGGTGTACAGGGAGAACAGCAGAGGGGAAAGAACACAGCCTTGGGGGGAACCTGTGCTGGTGGTCCGGGAGCCTGAGGCGTGTTTCCCCAGCCTCACGTGCTGCTTCCTGTCGGTCAGGAAGTCTGTGATCCACCTGCAGGTGGAGTCGGGCACGTGCAGCTGGGAGAGCTTGTCCTGCAGCAGGGACGGGATGACCCTCTCCTGAAGAAACCCACGCTCGACCCGTCTGAAGTCAGCAACTACAGACCGGTCTCTCTTCTTCCTTTTCTCTCCAAAACTCTGGGCGAGCTATCTTGAGCCAAGTGTCCTCCTATCTCCACAGTAACAACCTTCTTGACCTCACCAGTCTGGATTCAAGGCCGGCCACTCGACAGAGACGGCCCTCCTTGCTGTCTCTGAGCAGCTTCACACTGCTAGAGCAGCCTCTCTCCTCTGTCCTTATCCTTCTCGACCTTTCTGCAGCATTTGACACCGTGAACCACCAGATCCTGATCTCTTCTTCAGGACCTGGGGATCTCAGGCACTGCACTCGCTCTTTCTCTTCCTACCTTAAAGACCGCACCTACCGGGTAACTTGGAGAGGATCTTTGTCTGATCCTTGTCCTCTCACTACTGGGGTTCCTCAAGGCCGTCCTGGGTCCCTCCTCTTCTCTCTGTACACAAATTCTCTCGGCTCTGTCATTCGCTCGCATGGCTTCCTACCATAGCTATGCTGATGACACCCAACTGATCTTCTCGTTCACCGTCCGAACACGGGTGGCGGCACGAATCTCTGCCTGTCTGACTGACATCTCTCAGTGGATGTCTGCTCACCACCTGAAGATCAACCCTCACAACACTGAGCTACCATTCCTTCCAGGAAAGGCTCCCCACCCACGACCTGACTATCACCTTCAACAGCTCTGTGTTGGCTCGGACTGCCAGGAACCTCGGGTGACACTCGACAGTCAACTCTCCCTGACGGCCAACATCGCTGCGACGCGTTCCTGTAGGTACATGCTGCACAACATCAGGAGAATACGCCTCTTCTTACTCAGAAGGCGGCGCAGGTTCTGATCCAGGCTCTGGTCATTTCACGCCTCGACTACTGCAACTCCTCCTGGCTGGTCTACCTAAGGCCATCCGACCCCTGCAGCTCATCCAGAATGCAGCAGCTCGACTGGTCTTCAGCCTCCCGAAATTCACCCACACCACTCCGCTCCTCCGCCTTCCACTGGTTACCGGTGGCTGCTCGCATCCGCTTCAAAACACTGGTCCTGGCGCCGTGCTCTAGACGGATCGGGCCCCGTCTACATCCGGGATATGGTCACACCGCCCCCCGCACGTCAGCTCCCGCCGGCAACAGCCAATCGACTTGTGCCTCCTGCACTCGAGCTAATCACCGAAATCCAGACTGTTTGCTGTCCTGGCTCCTCAGTGGTGGAACAGCTCCCACTGACATCAGGACAGCAGAAAGTCTCTACATCTTCCGTCGGAGACTGAAAACACACCTTTTCCGACTATATCTGGATTAAAACACAGATTAGCACTTCAGTGGCACTTAGATAGCACTTACTTATGGTACTTTTGTAGTTCGACTATGTTGAGGAAATGTTACTTCCTGTATTCTTGTTGTTCTTAGTTTGTACTCTAGGTTGAAATGCACTTATTGTAAGTCGCTTTGGATAAAAGCGTCTGCTAAATGACATGTAATGTAATGTAATGATTGTATTGAAAGCAGAGCTGAAGTCCACAAACAGGATCCTGGCGTAGGTTCCTGGGGAGTCCAGATGCTGGAGGATGTAGTGAAGGGCCATGTTGACTGTGTCGTCTGCAGACCTGTTGGCTCTGTAGGCGAACTGCAGGGGGTCCAGGAGTGGGTCGGTGATGGTCTTGAGGTGTGACAGGACCAAGCGTTCAAAGGACTTCATGACCACAGAGGTCAGGGCGACGGGCCTGTAGTCATTGAGTCCTGTGATCTTGGGTTTTTTGGGGACGGGGATGATGGTGGAGACCTTGAAGCAGGCTGGAACGTGGCATGTCTCCAGGAAGGTGTTGAAGATGTCGGTGAACACCGGAGACAGCTGGTCAGCACAGTGCTTCAGGGTGGAGGGGGAGACGGAGTCCGGGCCCGCTGCTTTGCGGGGGTTCTGCTTTTTGAACAGCCTGTTGACGGCTCTCTCCAGGATGACGAGGGTCGTCACTGAGTTGATGGAGGGTGCTCCAGAGGTGTGAGCCCCTGATGGGCTGGGGGAGGGTGGGCTGATGGTCTGTGGCTTGTTGATGGGGCTGTGGGGGATTGTCTCAGGACTGCTCCATTGTCTTTCAAAGCGGCAGTAGAACTATTGAGCTCGTCTGCCAAAAGCACATTGTTCATGGAGTGGGGTGATTTGGGCTTGTAGTTGGTGATCTGCCTGAGCCCTCTCCAGACAGAAGCAGAGTCGTTTGCTGAGAGCTGCTGTTGCAGTTTCTCAGAGTACAGTCGTTTAGCATCTCTCACCGCCTTGCTAAACCTGTATTTTGACTCTGTGTACAGGTCCTTATCCCCACTTCTGAATGCCTGGTCCTTCTGCAGTCTTAGCTTCCTGAGCTCCGCTGTGAACCAGGGTTTGTCGTTGTTATAACTCACCCTGGAGCTGGATGGAATACAGCTGTCCTCACAGAAGCTGATGTAGGAAGTTACAGCCTCTGTGTACTTATCCAGGCTGTTGGTAGCAGTCCTGAAGACATCCCAGTCAGTACAGTCCAAGCACGCCCGTAGATCCTCCAGAGCCTCACTGGTCCACTTCTTGAACTTCCTCACCACAGGTTTGCAGAGCTTTAGTCTCTGCCTGTATGAGGGAATCAGATGAACCGTGACGTGGTCAGAGTTTCCCAGTGCAGCTCGAGGGACGGCGTGATAGGCCCTGCTGATTGTTGTGTAGCAGTGGTCCAGAATGCTCTTCTCTAGTAGGGCATTTAATTAACTGTCTATATTTAGGAGTTCGTGGCTGAGGTTTCCTTTGTTAAAATCCCGAGTACAATAACTAAAGAGTCCGGGAAGGTCCGCTCCACACACCGTATCTGTTCGGCGAGGTCCGCTGTGCCTCTTGCACGTTCCCTGCGGCATGTAAACTCCGGCCAGGATGAATGAAGCGAACTCACGTGGGGAGTAGAAGGGTTTGCAGTGAATGATAAAAGATTCCAGGTCCGGCGAACAGTGCTGTAGAATCACCGTTACGTCGTTGCACCAGCCGTTGTTCAGGTAGAAGCAGATTCCTCCACCCTTTGTTTTTCCGGAGAGCTCCATGTCCCGGTCCGCTCGGAACAGCTGGAAGTCAGCCAGCTGGAGCGCAGAATCTGGTATCGATCCACTTAGCCATGATTCCGTAAAACACAGGACGGAGGATGAGGAGAAGTCTCTGTCTCTCCCCACCAGCAGCTGGAGTTCGTCCAGTTTGTTGCACAGTGAGCGGACATTGGAGAGAAATATGCCCGGCAGCGCTGTACGAGATCCCCGTTTCCGTAGCCGTACAAGCGCCCCTGAACGTTTCCCTCTCCGACGGCGTCTCACCGCGTGAGCGAAGGTGAGCACACCTTTCACAAAAATGTCCAGTAACTCCACAGAAGTTAAAAACGTTGGAAATAAATCCGCTGGAGTTGTTCCCCTGATGTTCATGAGCTCTTCTCTGGTGAAAGAGCTCCGGGAATCACAGCAGAAAACAGTATTTAAGACGAAAACAACAAAAAACATCGCGCACCAACGCACCGAGGCGGCCGTCCGCGGCGCCATCAGGATCATATATATGAGGTGGAGGCTGTGGAGATGAGGTGGAGACGAGGTGGAGACGAGGTGGAGACGAGGTGGAGACGAGGTGGAGACGAGGTGGAGAGGAGGTGGAGACGAGGTGGAGACGAGGTGGAGACGAGGTGGAGACGAGGTGGAGGGGAGGTGGAGAGGAGGTGGAGATGAGGTGGAGACGAGGTGGAGACGAGGTGGAGATGAGGTGGAGGTGTATGTCTTGTATGACTAATGTTTATACAAAATATTAAATCAACATGTTTCTCCAATACAACTTCTCCAGTTTATTTTTTCCTTGTCACATTTTTGACGAGTGCTTGAAACGACGCAGATTCTCTTGTTTTAGTTTATTATATTTACATCTTTTTTTTATGACGCACAAAGACTGACAACAAACACTCGAGAGTCTAAACACATCAACACGTGTTCGAGGTATGAAGCTCACAGGGTTCTGTGTTTCTGCTGTTCCTGACACGTCATGTGATACTCACTACATTGACCCCGTGGGGGCTGGGGTAAATTTTCTCAATTTTACAACATTTCAAATATATATTTGGAGAGAATATTAAATCACAAACGCCTTCTGGAATGAACCCCGTTATACTATTTCTAATTTATGCTGGTTTGGTTTCCAAACATTTCAGATTCAAGAGAACATTCCAGATACGGGAAATCATTCATGATTCAGAGGAACATTCATGATTCAGGAGAACATTCATGATTCAGGAGAATATTCCTGATTCAGGAGAACATTCCTGATAAAGGAGAACATTCATGCTATTGTAGAACATTCATGATTCAGGAGAAAATTCCTGATAAAGGAGAACATTCCTAATTTAAGAGAACATTCCTGATTCAGGAGAACATTCATGATAAAGGAGAACATTCCTGATTCAGGAGAACATTCATGCTACAGGAGAACATTCTTAATTTAAGAGAACATTCCTGATTCAGGAGAACATTCCTGATAAAGGAGAACATTCATGCTACAGGAGAACATTCCTAATTTAAGAGAACATTCCTGATTCAGGAGAACATTCCTAATTCAACAGAACATTCCTGATAAAGGAGAACATTCCTAATTCAAGAGAACATTCCTGATAAAGGAGAACATTCCTAATTTAAGAGAACATTCCTGATTCAGGAGAACATTCCTGATTCAGGAGAACATTCATGCTACAGGAGAACATTCCTAATTTAAGAGAACATTCCTGATTCAGGAGAACATTCCTAATTCAAGAGAACATTCTTAATTTAAGAGAACATTCCTGATTCAGGAGAACATTCCTAATTCAAGAGAACATTCCTAATTTAAGAGAACATTCCTGATTCAAGAGAACATTCCTAATTTAAGAGAACATTCCTGATAAAGGAGAACATTCCTAATTTAAGAGAACATTCCTGATAGAGGAGAACATTCCTAATTCAAGAGAACATTCCTGATACAGGAGAACATTCCTGATACAGGAGAACATTCCTGCCCGCTGCTATTAGACTTCATAATAATTCACCTCCTCTAATTGAACAACATCAACAACCCTTCCCCCGCTTCACTTTGAATACACCTGGAAACACAGTGCATTCATGTTATGTTCCTTTCCTTTATTATATTGATATTATATTGCATCTAATATTATCTAACCTAATTCATGTTTTTTTTCATCAGATTACTTGTTTCGAGTGAAAATGCCACGCAACACATTTCATCTTCCAGAACTATTAACTCTGGAGTGAGCGACACGCCGATACCTTTGAGGTAGAAAGAAGCAAGCTCAAAAAAAACAAGCAATAAATCAGCAATTCCACCTTTATGCCAACATACTTGATGTCAACACGTTGCCTCGTACAGCTGCCAGGCTCTCTTGCGATGTTCAATACAAACATATGATATTCATCCAGTGAGGGTATCGCGGTTGTGCATTATGACGAGATCAAAGGTCATTGTCGGGTCAGCAACCAGCACTTTGACTAACAGCTGTTCCCCCCTCCTCATGCTTGTTCTCCATTGCTCCACCGACAACATAATACACACAACGCAACATCTGAACTATCAAATATTTATACCATATTACTGTATGCAGTGTCTGCCTTAAGCCACCAACACTGTGTGCATCTTCTCGGGGAAAACGTTTACACCGCTTTGTCGTTTTTTTTTTTACTGCCGCTGCACGACGTCTACGGAGGAACGCGAAGGCGACATCGCCGCTTATTGTCCAAATGTGGATTGACTGCGCCGTAAAAAGAATGCGCGAGAGCAATCCCGTATGCACGTTACGGGAGTATTAAAGGAAAAGGATTAAAGTGGGGAGGAAAGGGGCAGGAGGACGGGGCGAGTTTATGAATCCTCCTTTGTTTTTAATGGCGCCACATTATTCAGAAGTCCTCCGGGCCAAATGCAGCTGTTCACTCGTCGCCTCTTGCTTCGCGGTCGCTATTCTGTTCCCTCTTCTCTTTTTTTCTCCCCTCCGCTCTCATTCTCCGTCTCCGTTTGCCCCGACGCTTCATTCTTTTTGGTTTTCTACCCACCTCGTTCCCTCTAACTTTGTATCTCACCCTCTCTATCTCACTCCCCTCCCTCCTGCTCCGGCTTTTCCCTTAATCCCATCCACAGCAGTTGAGTGACAAACCTAATTGGAGTGCAGAGAGAGGAGAGGGGGAGGGGGGGGGGGGTCCGGTGGGGGAACCCCCAGACGTGAAACGAAAGAGACACTCGCTTCTTGTAAAGAAACATGCGATACGTGGAGCCAAAGACAGTGATGGCCAGTCAAATAAGACTGGTGGGAGAGAGGCAATCAAAGCAGATTGAAAGTGTGTGTGTGTGTGTGTCAGGTTCCTAAAGTAAACTCTCCCCCCCCTGTGGAACCCATCAATCATCCTGATTTCACATTTGTTGTTCATAATGCAAGTTAGATTGCTTAGCGTGAAAAACACCTCCTACCTACGATCTTCAGTGACTTCCTAACAACTGTTGCTGCTGTGTGTCCGAGTACAGATTCTTTGCCGGCTGTGTAATACTTTCCCTAAACGTTTTTTTCCGTGAACCGTTGCTGGAATTGCAGACTGATTTGAAGAAATGTGCCAGAATATTGCATTTTTCTGTTTCACGTTTGACAAATAGGAAGTACATCTGCACCTCGCGTCAGAAAGTTAGACATGTTTGTGTGAGGATTTGCAGTGCGCTCTCCTTCTGTTCCCCTTTGTTTTGTGTTTGTTATTGTCTATCTGTCTTCCGGGCTGGGCGTGGCTGACCCACTTTTGATTCCCACCAACTCTCCTCCTCAGCTGCTGCTCATCCTCCTGATTACTACTCACCTCCACCTGCATATATACCCGGTTCCTTCATCCAGTATTTACCAGTTCGTCGTTTCACCACGCTGGTAAATCGACTCGGTAAAACGTAGTTAGCAGTACCCTGTACTCTCAGTATCTCTGTCCAGTACCCCCCTGCCTGCTCCTCTGCCTGCCACGTCCAGCCACCGTTCCTCCGTGCTTCCGCGCACACCTGCCCCAGCCTACCAGCTCACGCCAGCTCTGGAACCCCGGCATCGGACCTCCGCTCCTCCTCTCCTCTGTGCTTCCACGCACACCTGTCTTAGCCTGCTAGCTGTAGTCAGCTCTGGATCCCCGGCTTCGGTCCTCCACTTCCACCTCGGAGGAGACTCGCTGCTGGTCCGGGACTTTGTGGATTATTAGTTCCCCTGTCGTCAGTATAACGGGTTTTTGGAGAAATAAACCGGTTTCCCTTCATAAGTTCTGTCTCCTCGCTATAGTGTTCAGTATTGTGGGTTCACTCCTGGAGCTCTCGGAGAGCGTAACAGTACGAACTGGTCATTATGAACCCCTCTGACACTGGATCGGATCCCGCCGCTGTCCAGCACGCCCTGTCTCATCAGGGAGGTCTTCTGGGCCAACATGAGCAGATGATCCGAGCCTTAGTTGATTGCCATCAGTCCATGGCACAACACATCTCGAACCTTGCGGCTCAAGTCACAACCCTGACGTCTTCTGCTGCATTTCCTGCCCCCTCCACTCCAGGCCGGGATTTCCCCATTGCCGACCCTGAGCCTTTCCATGGAGAGGTGGAGAAATGCAGAGGATTTCTTTTTCAATGCAGCAAGGTATTTCCAGCGCCCCTTGTCCTTTGCTTCTGATGTGACAAGAATTAACTATGTGTTGAGTTTGCTTCGTGGCAAGGCATTAACTTGGGCTGAAGCATTGAGTTCCGCTGTGGACTATGACTCTCTTTCCTTTGGAGATTTTTCTGAACATTTGTCCGATGTTTTTGATCACCCCGACTACTCTGGCTCAGCTGCAAATCGTCTGCTAAATGTGCAACAAGGGACTCGTACAGTGGCCGACTACTCTATCGAGTTTCGCACACTGGCGGCAGAGGCCCGCTGGAACGAGGCAGCGCTAAGGGCAGTGTTTGTTAAAGGGTTGAGGGATCAACTGAAGGATGAGCTGGCTGCACGAGACGAGCCGGCCGACCTTCAATCATTAATCACCTTGGTATCTCGTCTCGACAGCCGTCTGCGAGAGCGCCGTGCGGAGCGAACGCAGCGGTCTTCATTTACTTTGCCAAGCCAGTCAAACTACTCACCCAAGTTTGCCCCTCTGAATCCAGACCGGCGGGCGTCACTTTGCCACCTCGCGTGCACAAACGCAGGAGCTCGTCAGTGAATTTGGGGGTCCTGACGAGTCCACATCCTACTACTATTGTAGCCCCAACCTTGCGCGTTTTCTCATCCCTGCCAGACTTGGTTCTAACTCTCAGTCATTGCCCTCTCGGCCCTCATTGACTCTGGAGCAGAGGACAGTTTGTGGACCTGGAACTAGCCAAACAACTGGGTCTCCACTTGGAAACATTACCGGACCCTATGACTGCTTATGCCTTAAATAGTCAAAGGATTTCTAAGGTAATACAGCAAACACAACCCGTAACCCTGATTATTTCTGGTAATCACAGAGAATTAATTCAATTAAAGGTTATTTCTGCCCCAGCTACCCTTTGGTTCTTGGTTACCCTTGCCGCACCCACAATCCACATATCGATTGGGCTGGAGGTAGAATCATGGAATGGAATCAGTTGTGTCACCTTAACTGTTTGCAGTCTGCGGTGCCTCCCGTCTCTGATCTCCCATGGTCTGCCCCTTGTGTCTCAGCTGTCATAGATGTATCCGGCGTTCCTGAGGTCTACCACAACCTGAGTGGGGTCTTCAGCAAGGATAAGGCTCTCTCTCTCCCTCCTCATCGTCCTTATGATTGTCCCATCGATCTTCTTCCTGGGTCTCCTTTACCTACCAGCAGGCTCTATAACCTGTCCCGGCCTGAGAGAGAGACTATGGAGAGATATATAAGTGACTCCCTGGCTTCAGGTATCATTCGTCCTTCCTCCTCCCCTCTGGGTGCTGGGTTTTTCTTCGTGGGCAAGAAAGACAAATCACTCCGGCCCTGTATTGACTTTCGTGGGTTAAATAACATCACAGTTAAAAACAAGTACCCACTTCCCCTGATAAACTCCACTTTTGAGCCTCTTCAAGGTGCCACCATCTTCTCAAAACTCGACCTCAGAAATGCTTACCACCTGGTTCGTATCCGCCAAGGAGATGAGTGGAAGACTGCCTTTAACACCCCACTTGGTCACTTTGAATATCTAGTCATGCCTTTTGGACTCACTAACGCCCCAGCTGTTTTTCAGGCCCTAGTTAATGATGTCTTGCGAGATTTTCTCAATCAGTTTGTTTTTGTGTACCTTGACGACATTTTGATCTTTTCCAAGAGCCTGGAGGAACATCAGAACCACGTCAGCCAGGTTCTTCAGAGGCTGCTTGAGAACAAACTGTACGTCAAATCTGAGAAGTGTGAGTTTCACCAGGAACGGATAGGCTTCCTGGGATACATCATCAAGCAAGGCAGGTTGGAGGCAGATCCTGGAAAGATTAGAGCTGTTACTGAGTGGCCAGTCCCCACTACTCGGAGAGAGTTGCAGAGGTTTCTGGGTTTCGCAAACTTCTATCGCCGGTTCATTAAGAACTATAGCAAGGTTGCAGCTCCACTCTCCAGTCTCACTTCAACCAAAGTCAAGTTCTCCTGGACCACTGATGCTAACGATGCTTTTCTGAGACTAAAATCACTGTTCACTTTGGCCCCCATTCTCATCCAGCCAGACTCAAGCAAGCAGTTTGTGGTTGAGGTAGATGCATCAGACATCGGGGTTGGCGCTGTTCTGTCCCAGACAGCAGGGCCAAACAATAAACTTCATCCTTGTGCTTTCTGCTCACGCCGTCTTTCCCCAGCTGAGAGAAACTATGATGTGGGCGACCGGGAGCTGCTGGCGGTGAAGATGGCGTTGGAGGAGTGGCGACACTGGCTCGAGGGCAGCGAACTGCCATTCCTAGTTTGGACGGACCACAAGAACCTCGAATACATCCAGTCAGCTAAGCGGCTAAACTCCCGACAAGCCAGATGGGCTCTCTTCTTTGGTCGTTTCAACTTCTCTCTAACCTATCGCCTGGTTCCAAAAATACCAAGCCTGATGTCCTGTCCAGGGCGTTCACTTCTGTGGGACCAGTTACCTCTTTGGACTCTATTCTCCCTCAGAGTTGTGTTGTGGGTGCCCTCACTTGGGAGATCAGTAACTCGATCCGAGAGGCGCTTTTGGAGCAACCTGACCCTGGTAGCGGTCCGCCTAATCGTCAGTTTGTCCCCAACTCTGTCCGTTCCCAAGTTCTTCAGTGGGTCCACAGCTCGTTTCGCCAATCACCCAGGTGCCAACCGCACACTCTCCCTTCTCCGGAGACATTTTGGTGGCCAACAATGGACAAGGACACTAAGAATACGTTGCTGCCTGTACTACATGTGCCAGGAACAAGGCCTCTCATCAGAGACCTGCAGGATTGCTTCAGCCCCTTCCAATCCCTAGTCGACCCTGGTCACACATAGCACTGGACTTTGTCACCGGCCTACCGCCCTCACAAGGAAACAATACTGTTCTAACCATTATTGACCGTTTCTCCAAATGTGCCCATTTTGTAGCTCTGCCGGAGCTCCCCTCAGCCCTGGAGACCTCCCAACTTCTCACCCAGCATGTTTTCCGCCTGCATGGAATCCCGGCTGACATCGTCTCCGACCGTGGCCCTCAGTTCATCTCTCAGGTCTGGAAGAATTTCTGTCATACACTTGGTGCGTCGGTCAGTTTAACCTCTGGTTATCATCCCCAGTCAAACGGTCAAACTGAAAGGGCCAATCAAGACCTGGAATCTACTCTCCGCTGTGTTGCCAATCGCAATCAATCTACCTGGAGCTCCCTGCTACCCTGGGTTGAGTATTCCTTCAATTCACTCACGTCCTCCGCTACTGGTCTCTCACCTTTGAAGCCTCCTTGGGGTACCAACCTCCCCTGTTTCCTGAGGAGGAGAGTGAATTGGCAGTTCCGTCCGTCCAGCAACACATTCGACGGTGCCGTAAGATTTGGAGGGAGAACCCGCTCTGAACTCCTCCGGACGTCTGCCAGAAATCAACGGTCAGCCAACCTTCACAGACATGCCGCTCCCCTTACACCCCTGGACAATCAGTTTGGTTGTCTTCCAGAAACATCTCCTTCTCACCGAGTCTAAAAAGCTGTCTCCTCGGTTTCTTGGCCCCTTCCTCATTGAGCGAATCATTAACCCCTCTGCTGTCCGCTTGAAGCTCCCCAGAACCATGAAGATTCATCCCACGTTTCATGTGTCCCAGATCAAGCCAGTCCACACCAGTGACCTGTGCCCTCCGACCGTTCCCCTCCTCCCCGGGTCATTGATGATCATCCTGCCTACACCGTGCGGCTCATGGATGTCAGGCGCCGGGGCAGGGGCTTTCAATACCTGGTTGATTGGGAGGGTTACAACCTGGAGGAACGTTGCTGGGTGCCTCGGTCACGCATCTTGGACCCGGTCATGTTGAGGGAGTTCCACAGGGCAAACCCTGACAAGCCTGGTGGTCGCCAGGAGGCTCCCATTGAAGGGGGGGTACTGTGAGGATTTGCAGTACGCTCTCCTTCTGTTCCCCTTTGTTTTGTGTTTGTTATTGTCTATCTGTCTTCCGGGCTGGGCGTGGCTGACCCACTTTTGATTCCCACCAACTCTCCTCCTCAGCTGCTGCTCATCCTCCTGATTACTACTCACCTCCACCTGCATATATACCCGGTTCCTTCATCCAGTATTTACCAGTTCGTCGTTTCACCACGCTGGTAAATCGACTCGGTAAAACGTAGTTAGCAGTACCCTGTACTCTCAGTATCTCTGTCCAGTACCCCCCTGCCTGCTCCTCTGCCTGCCACGTCCAGCCACCATTCCTCCGTCTGGGTTCCTCCGTGCTTCCACGCACACCTGCCCCAGCCTACCAGCTCACGCCAGCTCTGGAACCCCGGCATCGGACCTCCGCTCCTCCGTGCTTCCACGCACACCTGTCTTAGCCTGCTAGCTGTAGTCAGCTCTGGATCCCCGGCTTCGGTCCTCCACTTCCACCTCGGAGGAGACTCACTGCTGGTCCGGGACTTTGTGGATTATCAGTTCCCCTGTCGTCAGTATAACGGGTTTTTGGAGAAATAAAACGGTTTCCCTTCATAAGTTCTGTCTCCTCGCTATAGTGTTCAGTATTGTGGGTTCACTCCTGGAGCTCTCGGAGAGCGTAACAGTACGAACTGGTCATTATGAACCCCTCTGACACTGGATCGGATCCCGCCGCTGTCCAGCACGCCCTGTCTCATCAGGGAGGTCTTCTGGGCCAACATGAGCAGATGATCCGAGCCTTAGTTGATTGCCATCAGTCCATGGCACAACACATCTCGAACCTTGCGGCTCAAGTCACAACCCTGACGTCTTCTGCTGCATTTCCTGCCCCCTCCACTCCAGGCCGGGATTTCCCCATTGCCGACCCTGAGCCTTTCCATGGAGAGGTGGAGAAATGCAGAGGATTTATTTTTCAATGCAGCAAGGTATTTCGCCAGCGCCCCTTGTCCTTTGCTTCTGATGTGACAAGAATTAACTATGTGTTGAGTTTGCTTCGTGGCAAGGCATTAACTTGGGCTGAAGCATTGAGTTCCGCTGTGGACTATGACTCTCTTTCCTTTGGAGATTTTTCTGAACATTTGTCCGATGTTTTTGATCACCCCGACTACTCTGGCTCAGCTGCAAATCGTCTGCTAAATGTGCAACAAGGGACTCGTACAGTGGCCGACTACTCTATCGAGTTTCGCACACTGGCGGCAGAGGCCCGCTGGGACGAGGCAGCGCTAAGGGCAGTGTTTGTTAAAGGGTTGAGGGATCAACTGAAGGATGAGCTGGCTGCACGAGACGAGCCGGCCGACCTTCAATCATTAATCACCTTGGTATCTCGTCTCGACAGCCGTCTGCGAGAGCGCCGTGCGGAGCGAACGCAGCGGTCTTCATTTACTTTGCCAAGCCAGTCAAACTACTCACCCAAGTTTGCCCCCTCTGAATCCAGACCGGCGGGCGTCACTTTGCCACCTCGCGTGCACAAACGCAGGAGCTCGTCAGTGAATTTGGGGGTCCTGACGAGTCCACATCCTACTACTATTGTAGCCCCAACCTTGCGCCGTTTTCTCATCCCTGCCAGACTTGGTTCTAACTCTCAGTCATTGCCCCTCTCGGCCCTCATTGACTCTGGAGCAGAGGACAGTTTTGTGGACCTGGAACTAGCCAAACAACTGGGTCTCCACTTGGAAACATTACCGGACCCTATGACTGCTTATGCCTTAAATAGTCAAAGGATTTCTAAGGTAATACAGCAAACACAACCCGTAACCCTGATTATTTCTGGTAATCACAGAGAATTAATTCAATTAAAGGTTATTTCTGCCCCAGCTACCCCTTTGGTTCTTGGTTACCCTTGGCCGCACCCACAATCCACATATCGATTGGGCTGGAGGTAGAATCATGGAATGGAATCAGTTGTGTCACCTTAACTGTTTGCAGTCTGCGGTGCCTCCCGTCTCTGATCTCCCATGGTCTGCCCCTTGTGTCTCAGCTGTCATAGATGTATCCGGCGTTCCTGAGGTCTACCACAACCTGAGTGGGGTCTTCAGCAAGGATAAGGCTCTCTCTCTCCCTCCTCATCGTCCTTATGATTGTCCCATCGATCTTCTTCCTGGGTCTCCTTTACCTACCAGCAGGCTCTATAACCTGTCCCGGCCTGAGAGAGAGACTATGGAGAGATATATATAAGTGACTCCCTGGCTTCAGGTATCATTCGTCCTTCCTCCTCCCCTCTGGGTGCTGGGTTTTTCTTCGTGGGCAAGAAAGACAAATCACTCCGGCCCTGTATTGACTTTCGTGGGTTAAATAACATCACAGTTAAAAACAAGTACCCACTTCCCCTGATAAACTCCACTTTTGAGCCTCTTCAAGGTGCCACCATCTTCTCAAAACTCGACCTCAGAAATGCTTACCACCTGGTTCGTATCCGCCAAGGAGATGAGTGGAAGACTGCCTTTAACACCCCACTTGGTCACTTTGAATATCTAGTCATGCCTTTTGGACTCACTAACGCCCCAGCTGTTTTCAGGCCCTAGTTAATGATGTCTTGAGATTTTCTCAATCAGTTCGTTTTTGTGTACCTTGACGACATTTTGATCTTTTCCAAGAGCCTGGAGGAACATCAGAACCACGTCAGCCAGGTTCTTCAGAGGCTGCTTGAGAACAAACTGTACGTCAAATCTGAGAAGTGTGAGTTTCACCAGGAGCGGATAGGCTTCCTGGGATACATCATCAAGCAAGGCAGGTTGGAGGCAGATCCTGGAAAGATTAGAGCTGTTACTGAGTGGCCAGTCCCACTACTCGGAGAGAGTTGCAGAGGTTTCTGGGTTTCGCAAACTTCTATCGCGGTTCATTAAGAACTATAGCAAGGTTGCAGCTCCACTCTCCAGTCTCACTTCAACCAAAGTCAAGTTCTCCTGGACCACTGATGCTAACGATGCTTTTCTGAGACTAAAATCACTGTTCACTTTGGCCCCCATTCTCATCCAGCCAGACTCAAGCAAGCAGTTTGTGGTTGAGGTAGATGCATCAGACATCGGGGTTGGCGCTGTTCTGTCCCAGACAGCAGGGCCAAACAATAAACTTCATCCTTGTGCTTTCTGCTCACGCCGTCTTTCCCCAGCTGAGAGAAACTATGATGTGGGCGACCGGGAGCTGCTGGCGGTGAAGATGGCGTTGGAGGAGTGGCGACACTGGCTCGAGGGCAGCGAACTGCCATTCCTAGTTTGGACGGACCACAAGAACCTCGAATACATCCAGTCAGCTAAACGGCTAAACTCCCGACAAGCCAGATGGGCTCTCTTCTTTGGTCGTTTCAACTTCTCTCTAACCTATCGCCCTGGTTCCAAAAATACCAAGCCTGATGTCCTGTCCAGGGCGTTCACTTCTGTGGGACCAGTTACCTCTTTGGACTCTATTCTCCCTCAGAGTTGTGTTGTGGGTGCCCTCACTTGGGAGATCAGTAACTCGATCCGAGAGGCGCTTTTGGAGCAACCTGACCCTGGTAGCGGTCCGCCTAATCGTCAGTTTGTCCCCAACTCTGTCCGTTCCCAAGTTCTTCAGTGGGTCCACAGCTCCCGTTTCGCCATTCACCCAGGTGCCAACCGCACACTCTCCCTTCTCCGGAGACATTTTTGGTGGCCAACAATGGACAAGGACACTAAGGAGTACGTTGCTGCCTGTACTACATGTGCCAGGAACAAGGCCTCTCATCAGAGACCTGCAGGATTGCTTCAGCCCCTTCCAATCCCTAGTCGACCCTGGTCACACATAGCACTGGACTTTGTCACCGGCCTACCGCCCTCACAAGGAAACAATACTGTTCTAACCATTATTGACCGTTTCTCCAAATGTGCCCATTTTGTAGCTCTGCCGAAGCTCCCCTCAGCCCTGGAGACCTCCCAACTTCTCACCCAGCATGTTTTCCGCCTGCATGGAATCCCGGCTGACATCGTCTCCGACCGTGGCCCTCAGTTCATCTCTCAGGTCTGGAAGAATTTCTGTCATACACTTGGTGCGTCGGTCAGTTTAACCTCTGGTTATCATCCCCAGTCAAACGGTCAAACTGAAAGGGCCAATCAAGACCTGGAATCTACTCTCCGCTGTGTTGCCAATCGCAATCAATCTACCTGGAGCTCCCTGCTACCCTGGGTTGAGTATTCCTTCAATTCACTCACGTCCTCCGCTACTGGTCTCTCACCTTTCGAAGCCTCCTTGGGGTACCAACCTCCCCTGTTTCCTGAGGAGGAGAGTGAATTGGCAGTTCCGTCCGTCCAGCAACACATTCGACGGTGCCGTAAGATTTGGAGGGAGAACCCGCTCTGAACTCCTCCGGACGTCTGCCAGAAATCAACGGTCAGCCAACCTTCACAGACATGCCGCTCCCCCTTACACCCCTGGACAATCAGTTTGGTTGTCTTCCAGAAACATCTCCCTTCTCACCGAGTCTAAAAAGCTGTCTCCTCGGTTTCTTGGCCCCTTCCTCATTGAGCGAATCATTAACCCCTCTGCTGTCCGCTTGAAGCTCCCCAGAACCATGAAGATTCATCCCACGTTTCATGTGTCCCAGATCAAGCCAGTCCACACCAGTGACCTGTGCCCTCCGACCGTTCCCCCTCCTCCCCCCCGGGTCATTGATGATCATCCTGCCTACACCGTGCGGCGGCTCATGGATGTCAGGCGCCGGGGCAGGGGCTTTCAATACCTGGTTGATTGGGAGGGTTACAACCTGGAGGAACGTTGCTGGGTGCCTCGGTCACGCATCTTGGACCCGGTCATGTTGAGGGAGTTCCACAGGGCAAACCCTGACAAGCCTGGTGGTCGCCAGGAGGCTCCCATTGAAGGGGGGGTACTGTGAGGATTTGAAGTACGCTCTCCTTCTGTTCCCCTTTGTTTTGTGTTTGTTATTGTCTATCTGTCTTCCGGGCTGGGCGTGGCTGACCCACTTTTGATTCCCACCAACTCTCCTCCTCAGCTGCTGCTCATCCTCCTGATTACTACTCACCTCCACCTGCATATATACCCGGTTCCTTCATCCAGTATTTACCAGTTCGTCGTTTCACCACGCTGGTAAATCGACTCGGTAAAACGTAGTTAGCAGTACCTTGTACTCTCAGTATCTCTGTCCAGTATCCATCTGCCTGCTCCTCTGCCTGCCACGTCCAGCCACCATTCCTCCGTCTGGGTTCCTCCGTGCTTCCACGCACACCTGCCCCAGCCTACCAGCTCACGTCAGCTCTGGAACCCCGGCATCGGACCTCCGCTCCTCTGTGCTTCCACGCACACCTGTCTTAGCCTGCTAGCTGTAGTCAGCTCTGGATCCCCGGCTTCGGTCCTCCACTTCCACCTCGGAGGAGACTCGCTGCTGGTCCGGGACTTTGTGGATTATTAGTTCCCCTGTCGTCAGTATAACGGGTTTTTGGAGAAATAAACCGGTTTCCCTTCATAAATTCTGTCTCCTCGCTATAGTGTTCAGTATTGTGGGTTCACTCCTGGAGCTCTCAGAGAGCGTAACAGTTTGATGATTTAAAGCGACAACAAAAAAATCTAGCCCATCATCCTGAGTAATTACATAATATTGGACGATTCTTAAACTCACGATTCACATGCAATACCGAAAGTACCCTTTTTCTCCTCTTATGTGGCGGGGCAGAAAGTAGAGGAGGAGAGGTCGGGTTGGTGGATGAGCGTTTAGTTCATGTGTCACACCTGAGTTATTCATATATTTTTTTTAATCAGACCTAAACCCAGTCTTTCCTGAACCCTAAACCCAATCTTTCCTGAAACCTAAATACATTATTTCCTGAACCTTCAAAACTAAATTTCCTGAAACCTAAACCGAATCTTTCCTGAAACCATAACCCAATCCTGCCTGAACCCTAAAAACAATCTTTCCTGAACCCTAAACCTAATCTACCCTAAACCCAATCTTTCCTGAACCCTAACCCCAATCTTTCCTGAACCCTAACCCCAATCTTCCCTAAACCCAATCTTTCCTAAACCCTAAACCTAATCTTTCCTGATCCCTAAACCTAATCTTTCCTGAACCCTAAACCTAATCTTCCCTAAACCCTGAACCTAATCTTTCTTGAACCCTGAACCCTTAACCCAATCTTTCCTGAACCCTAAGCCTAATCTTTCCTGACCCTTACCCGCGCAGTAGCGTCATTACGGGGCGGGCTGTAACTCCGAGTTGGAGCAGGTCATCCTTCAATCAGAAGGTTTGATCCCCACCTCCTCCGGTCCATGCTGATGTGTCCTCGGGCAAGACACTTAACCCCTAGAGTGCCTCCATCAGTGTATGCATGGGTGAGAATGGGTGAACAATGTCATGTAGTGTTAGAAAAGCACTTTGAGTGATTGGAAGACTGGAAGAGGAACTGTCATTTACCATAAGCAACAATTGAACATTGAATAAACATCAAACATATTTAATGATGCTTTCAGAATCTTGCTCAAGCTTCCTAGATGAACAAGTGCTAGTCATGGGTTTGTGACTCGTAATACTCCCACTTTCCATGCTGTGTTGAGGAATTTTATATACAAATGTAAATGTCAATGAAATGACTAATAAAATGTCATTAGAAACGCCTTTTAAACTGAGTCAACACAGTGATACGAGGTATTCTTCTCGTTTCTGGAAACATTGGAAAGAGTGCTTGTATGTTTTTACTGCAGTGATTATACCTGTGTCCTTGTATTTTATTTTATATTTGTTGTGGTATTTGCGTTTGTTGCTTTATGAGACTCAGTCTGGAACAAAAGAAATATTATATATGATATTGTTTTCGTTGTTTTTTTTAGATTCCATGCATGGCAGGTGAAGACTGGCTTCTCTCTGTTTTGGAACCAACGTGCTGACAGTGAGCGGGGTTCATCATCTATGCATCTTATGTCATATCTTTCCCACACATGCAAGAACACCTGCTGTGTTTCAGGAAGCGTTGATCCAGACAGTAACACACTGTGTATCCATGTCATCGTATAGTTTGTATGAGTTCCAGTTCAGATGCAATTCTTTCTCATAAAAAAAAAATTCAATGATTCATTTGCAATTCAATTATTGTTAAATGTTATTTACGAATTAAGCCCGTAAGGAAAAGCTGATTTATTTGGTTCTTTAAAAAATGGTTTTAACAATGTAGTTTAGGTATAAGTTTCGGTATAACATTTCGAAAAACATCAAACACCAGACACATTAGATCTGTAATGCGGATGGCTCTTTAGAGCTCTAAACAATGTGTCTGAATGCAAGAGGCTTTCATTTTGCGTGTAGAATGAAGATCTTTTTTTTATTTATTGTGTATTCTCGACAACCAAACATACCTCCGTTGTGAACAGCTTTAATTGGCCTGTGCCAAGGCAAAGATTATAAGATTTGTATGGGGGGGGGGGGGCCTCAGGCCCAAGCTGTGCTGACACCATCTTAAGATGGTGCAAGCATGTTAGATGGTGTCACCATAGAGATATTACTTGAGGTTTCCTTTTTGCATTCATATTTAAGACACACACACACACACACAGTGAGCCCTGCAAATGGAAACCCAAACACTACCCACCCCCTCATCCCAAAAAGCACCAAAAAAGCGAAATCAATGCCTGATGACTGATTAAACCTCAGCTAAAGTCCCATCAAACAAGCCCAATATATATTCTGACAACACTCTACAATAGGGCCAGCCTGAAAACAGTGGAGTCTGAGCGTCAGTGGGATTTAAGCCAGCTGAAGTCATTGAAAGATAAATGAAAAGAGCCATCGAAAGATGTTTAATGAAATAATTAGCTGTCAAAAGGCAGGCAGTAGAGCTGGCAAGAAATCCATCACAAGGAAGGGTAAAATCCCCCCCGGTTTACGTTTATAATCCAAGCTTCTAGCAGTCTGGGTGATATGGGCCACTTTCTTTTTTTTAACTGCAATTTTGGCTGGATTAATTGACAGGCTTGTCAAAGGAGTGTAAGCTGTTAGGGGCAGCTGGAAAAGTCCAAGACCTGACTGTGACTTAAAAAGGTGCGAGATCCCTGATTTGGAGCATTTCTTTTTTTGCCTCTCAACATGAACTGGCAGCGCCATTGCGGAAACTGTCGATGCTCCGTTTCCGCAATGGCGCTGCCAGTTGGGAAGGTATCGTATCGGACTGACGGACATGTAATGTTAACCTGTCATACGTGTTATTGGGTTTACAGGAAGAAGTTGTTCGAGAGAAGAAGATTGGTTATGGCAAGTACTGAGTTCAGGAGGTCAGTGAAGCTCTCATGACCTCTGTGTAGCAGATCAATCATCGTAGCGACCGAGTGAAGTGATGTTGTTGTTTTGGGTTACTTGTGTGTGAAGCGAGTCTATGACCGGGAGCAGACGGAGGGGAATGTTTAACGGTGTTGACTGTGGTTCGGCGTAGGCTCCGCCCACAGGAGCCGGTGTACTGCCCCTGAATAAACGGCAATAAGCAAAACAACGTCTCGTAGCTTTCCTGACCCGGGGTCGCTACAGTATTATCAGCCGCATGCACAAAAAAATCTGCAATGAAAGCATTCTCGACCCGCTCTGCTATGTCAATAAGGGGAAGCTTGAAGGGAGAGCGACTTCATTCTCTGTTCAGGAAAATACTTTATTTCAATTTATATTGGCTGCAGCATATTTGGACCAAAAATATATCCCCGCACGTTTGCATGAGACCCGTGTGTCGGCTGATTCTGTGTATTTCTGTGTTTTTGGCTGTGAACATTTTGGTTAGTTTCAACGTAGCCTAAAGTACTGCACATCTGAGATGTTCAAGTTTCATACATATTACTTAAAGTGTAGATCCAGTAAGTTATACATTGTTTTCTTTCCGTCTCTTTTTTGTTGTTCATCCTATGTTTTACACTTCTTGCTATAAATATGTATAACTAAAATGAGCATCATCTAAAAATCTGCACATGCAATGTCAACTGTCTGAAAGACATCTGTCAATGTCTAATTGATGCCTACTATCAATAAAAATGTGTGTAGGCGCAACCATGTGTTATTGTTTTGTGCAGTTTCCTGTCTTAATAAATGCTTTCCAACCATTTGACTGTGTTTAAGAATCCTGCTTTAATGGCGCCACATTATTCAGAAGTCTTTCAGATCGATTGAAATATATCTGCCAGAATGTTGCATTTAATTGGAAAAAAACATTTCAGGTTTGACAGATAGGCACCTCGTGTCAGAAAAGTTAGAAATGTTTGACATTTTTTCGTCCAGTATCCCAAGTAATTACAATCATACAGAACAATTCTCAAACCTCACAATGCCAGCAAAAGGCAATGCACGAAGTTCCTCATTTTGGTTAGCATCAACGTAGCCTAAGGTACTGCACGTATGAGATGGCAGTGTTTAAGTTGCATGCATATTCCTTAAAGTGTAGATGCAACCATGTATTATAGTTTCTGTGCAGTTTCCTGTCTTCGTACATGCTTTTCAACCATTTGACGTTGTGTTTATGAATCCTGCTTTAATGGCGCCACATTATTTCGAGGTCCTTCAGAATGATTGAGGAAATCTGCCAGAATGTTGCATTTAGTTGGAAAAAAAACATTTCAGGTTTGACGGATAGGCACCTCGTGTCAGAAAAGTTAGAAATGTTTGACATTTTTTAGTCCAGTATCCCAAGTAATTACAATCATATCGGACAATTCTCAAACCTCACAATTTACATTCAATGCCAGCAAAGGACAATGCAGGAAGTTCCTCATTTTGGTTATGTGTAATAGTTTATTTTGATTCTGTGGTCTTATGCTTTAAATTAATACATATAGAAAGATATTATAATAGGAAATATTAGGAAGAATATTTGTATTATCAATATATTATGAAGCATAAGGGGTACTGTTTTCTCTATGCAAATGTTAAATGTGTGTTGCATGAGAGTGAATGTTAGTTTAGTATTTCAGAAATGTCGAAGCCGGTTGGAACCTGAGAGGATTACTTGAATCTGGAAGGTAATCTACTGGACTTTTATTGTGAAAATACTTTTTTAGTTTGACCGGAAGTGACGCCTCGTCGCAGCGACGTGACGTTTAACCTCTCCGTGTTGTTGTAGTATGAGTTTAGCCAACCGGAATGCGCCCCCGATCTGAAGAACAATGGACTAACCTTTGAGGACAAGGATTGGCTGTTGGAGACTAATATAAAGTCTGTACAGGTGAGGGTCCGGTCTCTCGTTCCGGTCCCTGAGTCAGGCAGAAACTGTTCTCCGGGGATTACAAGGGGAGGAGCCTGTGGGGCTAAAGGTCGGAGCGGAGCCGCGATCGCGAGCCTTGATTGTTTGTTTCAACTTCTTGCCATTAAATATTGTTGAATTCACCGCATCCGGAGCCTGATTTCCATCACCTGCGAAGTGCCCAGTTTCTGATCCTTTATAGTTAGGATCAACGTAGCCTAAAGTACTGCACGTCAGAGATGGTAGTGTTTAAATTGCATACAAATTATGCAACCATGTATTATTGTTTTGTTTGCAGTTTCCTGTCTTCGTAAATGCTTTCCAACCATTTGAAGACTCACATCCTGCTCTCCATATACTGTCCTTCCTTGAACTCTAGTTTTAGTTCTCTGGGGGTTTTTTTTGAGGGCGAGTGTTAAATTCAAAGCCCAGGAAAAAAAACCTTCTTTAGCCTTTTGAAGTTCCCAGACCTGTTTGCGTGAAATCAATCGTAGGCACCTATTTTCAAATGCCTCACTTCAAAGTGCTGTCCGGGCCCCACTGCTGCTTCCACTTTCATTGGCGAGAGATTGGTGCCTTTTTTTCCCCCCCGATTCTTTAGTCAGATTCTGCTCCGTGATTGCACTTCCGCCTAGTTGAGGAATTGTTAATGGAACATCAAAATAACTGACCCTGGAAAAAACGGTGGATGGTAGGGTGCATTATTTAACTACTCCTACCATGGCCTCCAGAGAGAGGAGGAAGCAGAGGGAGATAAGAGATGAAGAAGCAACTATACGGAGGACATATGGCAAGAGAGTGCTTACGTGACATTCTTGGTAAGACATTCCTCAGCTAGTGTTCAGTCGTGGAACTTTACTTCCCCATTGGAAGACACAAACACTGTTTTGCAGCTCTGCAATGTCCTTGTGTGAAACTTCCTCTACCTCCTCCTGCCTGGTGGTAGTAATTATTTAACGGTCACACATCCTGATGTTGTAATTGGTCTCCTGTGTGCAGATGGAGTGCCTCAAGGCTCCGGATCTCCACGTCGGCATGTTACTGTACAAACAGGTGCTTTGGGAGCTGAACGAAACCCACCGAAACAACAATAGCTGGATGGAATGGGTTCACAGAGAACCATTCCCACCGTTGATGTAAAAGCTGTTCCACGTCTGTTTCATGAATTATTCACGGCACGGCGCTTTTGTGTTCCACCCCCCCCACCTCCCAAAACAAAAACAATGGAGAAGAATTAGGAAAACTGGTGGAAAAACACGGCGTCTGTGTGAGTGTGTTTCTGTGCCTCATTATCAACAACAATCCATTATCCGGTACATTTACATGCACACTAGGGTGTTACATGTGTTTCATCCGTTGATGGATTTCTACATATTCTGTTAGTGCCATTTTCCATATTGTAATTGTAATTTAGACTCCGATTTAGATACTATATTATTTAGATTCATATTTAGATTTTGTTTGTTATAGTATTGCATAATTGTATGTTAGTTTGCATTGTTTAGAATAATCAGAGGTGAGTTGTGACGTATGGAGCTCGCGCATTGACATATCAACGGGCGGACTTGTTTCACGGTTGCACCAGAATTCAGTAAAAGGAACGGAGCGAACTCACTGTTTTCTACCGTTGTTGAAACACATTACACGCGTAGACTCGTTCTTTCCGTCTAAGAGTGGTAAAACTAATGGAAATGCCAAGAAACATCTACTGATGACAATAAGGGAGTTTTAGCCGCTACAATCACGTTAAAGGTGCCTGATGCTGTGTTCACACCAAAAGCGTTGACAATGTTGAGCGTAAGTAGATATCATGCAAAGTTGAACGGTTGCGAATGCCGCTAATTTTTTCGCGGAGAAAATGCCGCACAATTTCCGGGATGACACAAATGACGCACATTTTCGCGAATGACGCAATGACGCACATTTTCGTGAATGACGCAAATGAAGCAATGACGCAAATTTTCTGTGAATGATGCAATGATGCAAATTTTCGCAAATGACACATTTTCTTGAATGACGCAATGACCCAAATTTGCGTGAATGACGCAAATGACGCGAATGCCGTGGCACAAATAGCACAAAGCGAAAAATTCACCTCATTCACCCGTCGTCACTGACGTCGTGCCGTTGGTGAATCTAACTGGCTTCTGCTCTGATAGCGCTGGAAGCAGTAGTCATTCAGACGTGAAACTGTCACGACTCAAAAAGCAGGACCCAAATGCCGACATTTCTGCACAAACTATTATTTAATTCCAAAAACACAGACCAGACCAGACAGGAACGAGAAAACCGCAGACCAAACAGTACGAAGCCACACTGGGAATGAGACGAACAGGGTTTACATACAGAGTCAGGAGGAGGTGATTGGACAACGGGGAACGAGACACAGGTGAACACAATGAGGGCGGGGCCAGCAATCACACAGAAGGAAACAATCAGGGACAGGGCAGACAATCACAGGGAGACAGACGACACAAGGACTTCAAAACAAGACACAAAACGAGACACAAACTCCAGATCATGACAGAAACTCACCGAGCTGTGTGAGCCTACGGGTGATATTTGCTTCATTCGGGCCTTAGAGGGGGCGGGGCTTATCTCAGTGGCTTTACTCCGTGGAAACAGTTATCATTTCCGCCATCCACCACGGATGAACTAACCACTAGTTCTGCTTTATACTAGTTGAGGACATCCGACAAACGTCAGAACATCTAACGCCCTCGTGTTTGGGTTCATAACATTAATATATTTAATATATATATACATGACATCACCCGGAGGTTCACGCAGCTCGATGACTTTGACCTCTACGTCTGACTGACCGGCGCTTCCTGCTCCACTAGAGCAGCAGCAGTTAGATTCACCAACGGAGGAGCAGCTCAACGCTGATTGACTCAATTTTTCGGCAAATGTTGAAATATTTCAACGTGAAGCAAATGAGGCAAATTTTTGGTTTCAGTATATTCGGTAAATTTGCGCCACGCAATTCGCCCTCCGAAAATTCACGTGAATCGCAACCATTCACGTCCGTGCATTGACTTTGAATCGGATCTACTCGTGGGAAAAATTCGTAGCGCTTTTGTTGTGAACGCAGCATTAGGACTACCGTGTTGCCAGCCATGCCAAAGGACCTCAGGTGTCCAGCAACGTCTTCTACAAGTCCTTGGGTCGAAGCAGCTCCACGCTCCTCGTGGACTATTTATTCTGCCTTAGAAGGGAAACCTTGAGCTAAAGGCTCCCAGGCGCTCCACATGCACAGACTCATGGTTATGCATACAAAGCGACATGGTCCACATTAGCACACACACGCATGCACACACTCGTCCACCGGGGAGTCTCATTCACATGCTGGACTTTCCAGCTGACTTGACTCCGCCTCTCTTTTCATCAAGAGGATTTAATTTGTGTGTCTCCAGACATTTGCTGTGGATTCCTCTGTGTCCATCTGTCTATTCACTTTTCTCGGCTTCTGTGGTCTTTCGCTACATGCCATTCGTCTTCCTTTTAAATACCGTGAGTTGTGGACTTAGGAGGTAAATTCACTTCGGATAGAAATGGTCGTGATTCGTCTTTTCTCTCAATCCCTCTCCCTTTTCTCTTCTCTCTTCATATTTGTCTGCACCTAAGCATGAAATCACATCAGCTACCTATTGGACGTCGGACATACATTTTTATATTCGGAGTGATTTATTGATATGTAATGACTTTAGAAGAGCCGTCTGGCACAGTAAAATGCTTAAAAAGCTTATCGGAGCAAAAACACACTCTTTTGATTCATCCAAGGTATTTATTTAGTCTTATATGTGAATAGAAAGTTATATTTCAATAATTAAAAGAAGATTCCATTTGCTTCTGTTTAGCACCATGAAAGAAAGTCTTGTTTCACTTTGTGTAGACTCAGTATTAATAAGACTGATCCACAGTTTTATTATATTCACTGAACGTTTTAAATGCTATTGCAGCATCAGGTTCACACTAATGTTCAGAGGAATAATGTAATGTGCAAAAGTAATGCAAGAGTTTTGGTGAGTGAAGGCCATTCTGCCAGCAGGTTACATTTTAATTGCAAATGTTTGCATGTTGTTGTTTTTAAAAATAAAATCCAGACATATCCTGTGAGGTCGGTAGCTCAGAAATCTTTAATTTATCTTAATAATTATACTTTGGTTAGACACCGAGTTGAACATAAGCTCTCTTATAATAATTTAAAAAAAGACATAGACTATCTGTCATGCAAGGTCCACACACTATTTAATGATAATAAGATCGAGTATTATGCAACTTTCACCACACCTACAGAAACACTTTCGCATAATTAACATTTCAGTTTTTTGGGTATTTTGCTTGTAGAGTTATTCTAGAGTTATAGCCGCATAACATATAAGCAGAACCAAAAAGGAGGATATAAAATATTTTTGCCTCAAAACTCTTCAAACCATCGTCAGCGATGCCAATTTGTGACAGTTGAAACACTTTACTAAAGCAGCATACTGTCGCTTTATGTTTATTCCATGGTTCCACATGAACTGATTCATCTTAACATTGACAAAATAAAAAATAAATAGATATACAGTCGACTGAGCCACTGGTAGAGAAACTCCACGGTAACCGGGGTTTCACTCGGTTTGCCCAACGGCCTTCAGACATTCTTGATAAACATAAAATATAAAATTAAAATAAAGCGATGCACACAATGATTTATTGCTTCAAATTAGTTCATGACCAGATTTTGGCAAACTGACGAGGGAAAAAAGAAATTTTATTAAATTATTAAAGTTAACCAGATAAATCCCATTGAGATTAAAAATCTCTTTCTCCCGAGTGACCTGGACAAGACAGGCAGCAACGTAAGAAACACGTAGTTTCAAACAAAAAAACACATGACAAGGCGAGTTAAGAGACATAACAGATTTTAATTTAAGAAACATTGACATTTTTGCGAACCTGCCTCCATTTCTGTCACTTTAAAGTTAACTTTCATACCTCTGTTTCCAAATCAGGGAAAAGTAAATATACACAGGATCGTGGGTGTAGCGCGGAGGATATACACTTAAATATTTTAAAATCGTCCGAAAGAAAGGACTCGGTCAATCTTGGGAATTGGAACAGTCCTTTAGCGTAATTCGATATCCTTGAGATTTAGGTGAAGTTGACCTTCCTTGGCTTTGAGAAACACCCACAGACATAACTCCTTCATCGCGCTCTTTCCGCAAAGAGGTAACAACTGTATTATTGCATGTATAAAATGTATAATTGAATAAAAACGTTCATACATATTCTTCCACTTTATCCGAATGTCTTCCATCCCCACAGCATTGATAATCGGTTTTGAGGTGGTGATAGGTCTGATCCTCTGAAGTGAATTAATTATCCTTTAACACACATCAATCAACACCAACACATCACCCTTCTGTTGCATGATTTACACATTACGATAACTGGAGCCTGAAACCGTCTCGCACCATTTGGCATGTTGTGGGGCTAAACAATACCGAAGGAATTGCCTGAAAGATATTTTAAATCTGTAATAATCAATAGTTCTACATTAGCATTGGTGTAAATGACTGTGTAATGTGAAAGCGTCTCTCGTTGTTGTAAACACATGTATTAAAAAGTCATGGAATTTAAAAATGTCTTTTTCCAGGCCAGGAAAAGTCATGGAAAAAAATAAAATTCCAAAAGTTTTTGAAAAAGTCATGAAAATGTGTTTATTGTTCATATTTTCATTTACGCAGTTTGATTTAAAAGAATAAACATTGATATCAATATTTATTCTTTTAACCAAACTATTGTCATTTACAGGACTGTCTCAGAAAATTAGAATATTGTGATAAAGTTCTTTATTTTCTGTAATGCAATTAAAAAAACAAAAATGTCATGCATTCTGGATTCATTACAAATCAACTGAAATATTGCAAGCCTTTTATTCTTTTAATATTGCTGATTATGGCTTACAGCTTAAGAAAACTCAAATATCCTATTTCTAAATATTAGAATATCATGAAAAAGTATACTAGTAGGGTATTAAACAAATCACTTGAATCGTCTAATTAACTCGAAACACCTGGAAACACATTTTCAAATGTTTGATTTTGTTTTGCTGTTATAAATCTTTTTTTTTACTTGGTCTGAGGAAATATTCAAATTTTATGAGATAGGATTTTAGAGTTTTCTTAAGCTGTAAGCCATAATCAGCAATATTAAAAGAATAAAAGGCTTGCAATATTTCAGTTGATTTGTAATGAATCCAGAATGCATGACATTTTTGTTTTTTTAATTGCATTACAGAAAATAAAGAACTTTATCACAATATTCTAATTTTCTGAGACAGTCCTGTATACACAGAGATTTGGTTTTGGTTGCGGAAATTTCATTTAAAGTCATGGAAAGGTAATCGAATGGTCATGGATAGGTATTTGAAAGGTCATGGAAAGGTCATGGAACGGTCATAGAAAGGTAATGTAAAGGTAATGGAATGGTCATGGAACGGTCATGGAAAGGTGATGTAAAGGTCTTGGAAAGGTCATAGAACAGCCATAGAAAGGTAATGTAAAGGTAATGGAACGGTCATGGAACGGTCATGGAAAGGTCGTGGAAATCCATTGGTCAACATGTCTATGAACCCTGATGTCTGACATGTAGTAAATATGGTTGCTAGTATTTTTTCTTTCCCGCCAGACCTTGGATAATAAACCCATAACCCGGTGTACGTTGTTATCGGTAAGTTTGAATGCACATAAAACACACACGAAAACACAAACACACACACGATCCACATAAACACACATGAGGAAAGTGTAGAAGATGTTTTCTAGTGAAAGGCGAGTGAGCGCCGCGGGGACAGAGTCCACAACACAAATCTGAAATGTGTAAATCGGACAATGAAATCCATCAACGAGTTCTAGAGGCCGCCTCACCCTACAGCCTCCACTGTGTGTGCTTATCTCCTGCTGCTCGCACACACACGCACACACACACAGACACAACCTACACACACAGACAAACACACACACACAACCCACACAGTTACACACGCACACACACACAAAGAAACACAAAGTCACACACACAGACACACGCACCCACATACACAGACAGACACACACACATACACACACTGTTTATTTCTTCGCGAAAACCCCAAAAAATCAACTGAAACTTCTCAAAGTTATGCCGTCGCCGACGCCCCCACGTGATTGGTAGTGTGTGTGTGTGTGTGTGTGTGTGTGTGTGTGTGTGTGTGTGCATACAGTCTGTCAGCCAGCAGCCTCCGAGGCGGCGACACAGTGTGAAGTGATAATTTGATTTGTGTTGGTGGCTCTCTGAGAATGGCTTGATGCAACTGATGCAATTAGTGGTAACCCTATTGTGTGTGTGTGTGTGTGTGTGTGTGTGTGTGCGTTGCAGTCCTGTACTCTTGTGTTCTTTCGTGTGTGAATGTGTGTTTTCATAGCGCACTATTTATGTTTCCAAAGTTGTGTGTTTTCAGAACGCTCAAGTTTATTTTTGGTTTATTTCAGAATGAGAGCACAGAGGGGAGGGAGGGAGGGAGAGAGAGAGGGAGGGAGAGAGAGAGAGAGGGGGAGAGAGAGAGGAAGGGGGAGGGAGGGAGAGAGAGGCAGAGAGAGAGGAAGGGAGAGAGAGGCAGAGAGAGGGGGAGAGAGAGAGGAAGGGAGAGAGAGAGGGAGGGAGAGAGAGAGAGAGGGGGAGAGAGAGAGGAAGGGGGAGGGAGGGAGAGAGAGGCAGAGAGAGAGAGGGGGAGAAAGGGAGGGGAGGGAGAGAGAGGGATGGGGAGTTATTGATGGAGAGAGAGGAGGGAAAGAGGGAGGAAGGGGGAGGGAGAGAGAGAGGGATGGAGGGAGAGGGAGGGAGGGGAGAGAGAGAAAGGGAGGAGGGAGGGAGGGCCACGCCAGTAAAGTGTGTCTGTGTGGTCGACAAGTAAACATCGCAAACATCGCTTGAGATCTCGTCTTCATGGATGTGTTTGTTTGTTTGTTTGTTTGTTCGTTGATCGAGACGAAGAGAAGCTGCAGAGTAAATGTTCATTATGAAAAAACAGAATCCATAATTACATCTCTGGATATTTCCCTGTGGGGAACTCCCATGAGGGGGAAGAAAAGAGAGGAAGAGAAACAGAAAGCGAGAGGAAATGGATGGATGGATGTAGAGGAGATGGATGGATGTAGTAGAGATGGATGTAGAGGAGATGGATGGATGGAGAGGAGATGGATGGATGTAGTAGAGATGGATGTAGAGGAGATGGATGTAGTAGAGATGGATGGAGAGAGTAGATGGATGTAGAAGAGATGGATGGATGTAGAGGAGATGGATGTAGAGGAGCTTGGTTATGGATATTTTCTCTCATCACACGTATCCCAGCTCTGTCTTTTCCCTGGAGACGACTGGATTAGATCTAAACACTGGATTAAATCACAGTGCAGTCTGGGATTAGGATTACGCGAGTGGATTTTTGAGAGATTTACGGCAAATTGCATCACGGAATTACAAGAACGTAACTGGTTTAAACTCGTAGATTGATATCCCGATGGGAGCAGAAGAGTACAATCGACTGAGGGAGGAGAGGAAATGCGGAATGAAGGGAGGATTATTATTCAATCGTCCTTTTGAAGGTACGAAGATGTCAGGTGGAGAAATATCCTGAAAGAATTGTCACGCTTGAAGTTGGTAAATATCATTTTTAGCTCATTAGGAGACTTTTTGGACATTGTGGTTAAACTGTTTAAAACATTATAATAAACATGTAAATATATCGATGTTGAAAATCAAATTAAAAAACACAACGTGGGCTACGAGAATCAGTCAGCCATTTCGACACAAACACCAACTAAAATAATCATTAAATTATAATCCTAATTTTTGGCGGGAGTCGGCCCACTTGGTACGTTTCCGGAACTCGCGACACAGTTTCGTGCTAACGGGAAAAAACCCGAAAACGTCAGAAAGCGAGAGGACTCCACACAGATTCTAAATATCTTTACAGAATCATTCAGATGTGATCCAAAGAACAAAGAATCGCTTCATCGCTTTGACTTTAAATGCGTCTCCAGTGTGAATGTTAGCGTCGCGCTACAGTGCCCATCCTACCGGCGGCAGCTCCGCGGCTTCGCTATTAGCATGGCAGCTCTATTAGAAATATCCCCAAAGAAGCAATAAACTCGGTATCTTTACTTTTAGAACCCGGAGTCGGAGACAAGCGATGAATCGAAAAACAGCTCGAGACGTTGTCCTCTGTTTAGCAGAATATTAGCGTTGGTTTGGGAGCTAGTGGCTACATGATGTTGGTGCTACCCATGGCAAACAATGTGAGCTAACGTGTTTACGGTTCCACTGTTTTCCGTGTTTTTAGGTAGAGCGGAGAATATTTAGGTAAAAACTGATCGCATCAATCAGCCTTCTGCTGCCTAATTTACATAATACAATAACTGGATCCTGCCAGTCTTGCACCATTTGGCATTTTGTACAACAATGGGGCTAAAAATATCAAAATTGCATGAAATATATTTGAAAGCTGTAATAATCAATATTTCTATGTTAGCATTGGTGTAAATGACTGTGTGTAATGTGAAAGTGTCTCTTGTTGTTGTAAACCCACATTTAATTATCATTTCCATGGTACATTTGTTTTTTTAGACTTTCCATTTGTCCCACTGCTTTTGGTCACAGCTGTTTTAATTTTTCTTTTTTTTCTTTTTTTTCTTCATTTGGCTTCCTGCCCACCATCCAAAACAAATTATGAAAAAAGCAAGTAGCTGTAGAACATGGCGGAGCATTTGACAGCTGAAGAGCCAGATGTTTTTTTACATTAAATTTGTTTTTTAAACTATTGATTTGTCTCATTGCTTTTGGTCGGATTTGTTTAAATTATTTTCTTTAAATTTTGTTCACTATCACCACCAAAAAAAATTTAAAAAGCGAGAAGCTGGACCAGAGAATATTTGGGTGAACCAGATCGTGCTTCTGTTTTTTTCTCCTCATTGTTCTTCATCAAATTAGCGATTACGGTACTGAACTGTAACTCAGTGCATTTTATGTGCAGTGACTCCTTTAAAATAAATAAAAAATAGCCTTTAATTGCTACATTATTTGTCAAAATGTTTCAGATATGGAGGCGATTTTGCTTTTTGTGCTCTGATTTAAAAAATCAATGACATCAGTGCATGTTTGTCGTGCCAGTAGAGCACGATATTTACATCTGAGATGTGGAGTGGTGTTTAGTGGCGCCTCCTATGTGTCGGGGGTGATATCCGACTGATGCGAAGACGAGGGTCGTAACCAATTAAATCGAGTGAAAGAATGGTGGCTCCAGGGTTCGTTCACTTACTGTCAGCGTTGTTAGAAGTCGGGCGCCCGGGGGGATGAGACTCGTATCTGAAATCGCGGCTTTTCTTCTCGCAGGCTTCAAATTCGCTCGCACAAAAGTGGCATTATTCATAAGCCGAGTGATGTGGCATGTGCGCCCGTTTGAGTCGCACACACGCGGGACCTCTACAAACGGCCGTCTGTGGATCTCGTTTGTGCTCGTGGATATTGACAGTGATTTGATCCCATGAGGCGACATCATTTCAGTCGGTCTTTTACTTAAAATATATGTTTTTTATCCAGTTTTTTGGTTTCAAGCCAATATTTTTCACTGATTTTATTTTATTTTTTATTATAAAAATGTATTCATACACTCGTGATCTTATTTCTTTTTTTAAACTTTGATTTATTTGGTAAGGGACAGTGCAACTTAATAAAAAATATTTCAAGAGGCTACTTTTCATCCGTAGTCCCGAGAGGCGGATGTCACAAAACAACCCTAAAAACATATGACTACATAATACAAGGTTTATACAATATTATAATAAATAATAGTCAGTTTTGTAATCTTTAATTCAAATTAAAACCATGAGGCATAGGGCAGAGTAACACCTGCAGGATCTTAGGCGTATCTAAAGGGGCTTTTCTCCAGCCAATCACAGCAGCTCCACCGGTCTGACTCACAAAGTATACACAAGTATCCACAAGGTCATATGACAGGAAAACAAGAGTGGAGGAAGACCTCATTTACCTCACACTCTGTTATATTATATCCTGAGGTGAATTTAAGAAATTGTATACAATCGAGAATATGACCCCACAGGGTTAACCTGATGTCTGTGTAGGCCCCAGTATCTCTCTAGCATCTCCACACTGCCCTGCCAGTAGATGTAAAGCTCTACAGAACGTGGTCATCTGTCATTATAGAACGTCCATTCTACTTCCCCAGTCGCAGTCCTGCAGGATGAGCCACATCATCTTCAGTAAAGGGATGTAAACGTTAATGATCTTTTTGTTGCACATGATTCCACCAGAGAGACGTGAACGAGGGACTCCTCTGTGCATGGTTGGTTGTCGTTTGGGTTGAATAGCTGCTGAGCCGCTACATGGTGTTCGGCTGAATGATTGCCAATCAAAATGTACAATTGCATCATCCCTGCAGCAATCCCCTATGTAGACTTTTTTTATAATTAATAGGTGTGTTTTGGGTGTAAAACAATCATAGTGTGATATTAAAGCCTTGCTATGTATACAGGGGAATCGGCACATTTGTTTGGTGAAAAACACAAATTGAGTTTTAGCAAGGCACCGATAGCAATTAATTGCAAAAAAAAATATTATTTGATATTAGCCGATTTTAATTGTCTTGCCTTTGATTTATGAATACCGGCATCCGCTTTACCGTAGCCTCGGAAATTATGCAGAAAAAAATGATTTTAACCATCCCATGTAAATAGTCAACATTTTTAATTTGTTTACGTTTTTACACAATACCCAGCAAGTGTTTATAGGTAGATATTAGTTTTATAGGAAAGAGAAGAATATTGTATTTTTTTTTTTTAATTGCTGGAAAGTTACAAAAGAATATATGTATATAATTATTATATATTGCTAAATGGGTGCTCAACATGACCGTGGATTTTATCTAAAAAGGTTTCGAAAGCCTTTTTTTGTATTTCCTTTTGACTTTAAGTTCTTTTTGTTTTGCAAATACTTTTTTTTTTTATTCTAAGCATTTTGAGGGTAGCAACACACTATTTGTCTTTTTCTGCATCCCATGATGAGCCAGATTCTTCCTAACTGGAGGACTATACCTCATTTTCATTTTACCTGAAATATAATATGTTCCTTTACTTTGCCTGTGGAGTGAAAATGAGTCATATGTTAAGCTCAGTGGCGGCTCGTCCATAGGGGGCGCTAGTGCGCCGCCCCTCTTAAAATTTGGAGATGAAAAAAAAAGAAGAATAAAAATAAATAAAAAAATCCTGTCAAAAAACATTATATGCCAAATCATTTAAATAGTAAATATACCGTGTTGACGCGCTAAATGTGTGTGGGAGACCGTAAACCCCTGTCAACAACCACTTAAGTTAATGTGAAAAAATATAATATATCGCCATTATCACGGAGAGAAGCCCCTCCCCTTTTCCGAGGCGCTGTTCTAATGTGTGTGTACGGCATCGATACAACATTTCAGTCGTTTTGGCAATGACCGGCTTCACATTGGCGGATGAAACCGGGAATCTTGGGGCGCACAAATGTGCGCCGTGATTGGATTATTCGGCAGATCAGAGACCCGTATGTTCCCTCAGCCCATAGAGCAGTGTTGCCAGGTCCGCGGTTTTCCTGCGGAATCGGGCCACTTTTGAAGTGTTGCGCGGGTTGAATTTTTTGTCCTTGGTTCGGGTAGACCTATTTTGCATGCAAATTACATGAATATCTTTAAATAGAAATCCATATTTTAAATGAAATAATTTATTCATACCCAAATCCTACCAAACTGACTCCAGATCAGCACGTACACACATTTTATTTATGATAATATACTGTATAATTACACAAGGCCATTTTAGGACCTAGGTGAAATAACTTGAGGGAAAACTGCTTTTAATGCTGGCAAACTAAACATATGTTGTTACTTTGTAGATATTACAATACATTTGGCAATGATAGCAATGCTGTTGGACTTTAAAAGCAGTGTATATGGTTTGGCACGGGCATATTTTGAGTTCTGATATTGGGCTGGTTTTTGGGCTGGTTTTGATTGGCCATTGGGCTGGTTTTGTCACACAGACCTGGCAACCCTGCTCAGTGCTCACAATGGTTTTATATTGCTGAGGGTGAGTTGAGTGAAAAACGATGTTGCACTATTTTGGCTATATTCTTTTATAAAAATTAACCGTTTATGTTACATACAGTAATGGTCGCAAATACGATCACGGCGTCCAGCTGTCGTGTCATTTAGACCGTCAACATATACGTTTGGTGGCGGTCTCATTGAGCCACTTTGGCACCGTTTGTTTAGCTACATCCGGTCGCCCCGACGTATATTTTCCTTGTGTAAATTGTGTTTTGCGTGTCTAGGAAGTGGAAGTGCAGAGACAGATCAGAAGGCAAATGTGTGTGTTCTGTTGTCTTCTGCAGGTATGTGTTTCCCTTTTGTTCAAAGTTAGAATTTTCTCTGTTTCTGCTGAAATGACTCTAGCTCATGTAGTTATTTATTTTGTCCATTAGGGGTCTCTGTTTTCCCCTTGTATGTTACATGTCATGGTTTTTGATGAGAATTGTTATTATTTAGATTGAATGTGGTCCTGTCATCCATGGACAATGGTTTTATTTTGCTGAGGGAAGTGAAAGTGCAGAGACAGATCAGAAGGCAAATGTGTGTGTTCTGTTGTCTTCTGCAGAATAAATAAGTGCTGGGAAAATCCACCATCTGAGCCGACTTCTTCCATGCCCGTTCCACATCAGTTACATCTGCTCTGAACCTCTTTCATGTGAGGGTGAAACTCTTTTATTTTGCAAACCTCTGAAACCCAGCCCAATGTTCCTTAAAGCTGCTCTGAACCTCTCATGCCCAAAGTTACAGTGTGTTGATAGTTGTTATTGGACAGTGTTGAGCACGCTGTGTTCTTGAAATAAAGCTTTGTTTTTTACAATATTCTACTCAAAACCTCTTTTCTTCTCATTGTTGAGTGCTATTTAAACCGCGTCGCCCAACTGCGCCCCCCCCAAAAAAAATGTCACCAGCCGCCACTGGTTAAGCTTGTTTAATTGTGTAATCTCGTAAAAAAATAATACTGCCACTGTATATCACTTCTGAGTTATGTCACCCTCCCCGACTGCAGAGCAGCACATCTGTCTGAAGCTTATTGATTGTTCACTAAAATGCAGTAAACTGCCTAGCTTTAATGAGGGGGAGGAGCTTAAACATTGTGTCAAAGACTACTTGATATTTAGTTTTAGTCTCATTTTGTTGCTGTGAAAAAAGATATTTTAGTATTTTATTGGGGCCGCTCTTACTCTTATTTCATATTAATTATCTGATTTATTTGATGATAATAATTTAGGATAGGAATATATAACAGTTTGCTTCTACCTATACCTTTTGAGTCTTTCCGTTTTGTATATTGTCTCGAATAATATTGTATTTTAATGCAATGATTGACTGAATAAAAATAATAAAAAACAACAACAACAACAACCCTGAAATAGATGTGCACATGCAAAACACACATTATAAGTGGATCAAATCAAACAGCATTTAAACTATTTATTTAATTAAATCGTAACAATTGCCACTTTAAAGATATACAGATTTCTGTTAGAATTAGTTTGTAATGTATACAATGTGCCTGAAAATTATGTAAAATGTCATGTAAAAAGTCACGTGTGTACCAAGACATATAACTGGAAAATTGGAAAATTGACAAAGAAAGTGACGGTATAAAAAAATACTTATTGTTATGTTGTTGAAAACTAAATAAAAATGTAGAAAGAAAAAAAAACGTAAAATTGATTGGTTTAAACATGTATTTTAATTCTTGGATTGTGTTGTGTGTGATTACAACAACGAGCACATCGGCCAATCAGAAACCTCCAATGTAATCCACATTTACATTTAGGAAACCCCCCTCAAATAAACCCTCAGCATCGTCTTCCCAATTGACTTCCACCTCCTTATTCGAAGATAGCGTACGAAGATCTGAAGTCTTCCGGTACACGTTCCTCTGCGAGTTCTGTCTGATAATTCATCATTAGGAGGAGTTTCTGCTCCGCTCGCCGTCACAACTCTTGACAGATGCCACTTTGCTCGTCTCGCTTCCGAGCCACGGTCAAACTTCCCGGGGGAAATTATTCTGCCGCGAAATTTCCGGGGACCGGAGTTTCGAGCCGTACGCTCGACTCCCGTTGAACCTCCGCTAGCCGAACGTCGCTAAGAGTCAAAGCCTTCGACCGCGGCGACGTATTCCTCGCTTGAAGAAGTACGTAACCTCTGCAGTGCATTTATTTTTAGATCAGTTAAAAAAAGAAACCTCTGTTACTGACAGTCTCTATCTCTGACTCCCCACGGCGCATTACTCCACCGTGGAAGGAGAAGTCTTTTCCCAGAGGGAATCAATTAAAATTCAAAGATTTTCAGTTTTAAGACATTTCCCCTCAGGAAAGGTCCCGAACTAATTGACCCTCCAGAGCCACCTGTCACTGGAGGAGGAGAACACGTCCTGGTCAGGGGGCGGAGCCACGAGGATCCAGCTCAATTAAAGATCAGTTCTCACTATGACTCACTTGTCTCCTCACTTTATCACTTTTACTATTACCTTTAGACCTGACAACAGACACACAGAGACCTGATAACAGACAGACAGATACTTGATAACAGACTGAATAGAGACCTGACAACAGACAGAATAGAGACCTGACAACAGACATACAGAGACCTGACAACAGACAGAATAGAGACCTGACAACAGACAGAGACCTGTAACAGACAGAATAGAGACCTGACAACAGACAGAATAGAGATCTGACAACAGACAGAGACCTGTAACAGACAGAATAGAGACCTGATAACAGACAGAGACCTGTAACAGACAGAATAGAGACCTGACAACAGAAAGAGACCTGTAACAGACAGAATAGAGACCTGATAACAGACAGAGACCTGTAACAGACAGAATAGAGACCTGATAACAGACAGAGACCTGTAACAGACAGAATAGAGACCTGATAACAGACAGAGACCTGTAACAGACAGAATAGAGACCTGACAACAGACAGAGACCTGTAACAGACAGAATAGAGACCTGACAACAGACAGAGACCTGTAACAGACAGAATAGAGACCTGACAACAGACAGAGACCTGACAACAGACAGAGAGTTCAACAAGGACGTGAGGTCAGTAGATGATGCTCATGCAGCATTAAACATGTTGAGCCGTTGAATCTGAAGACCTTCAGTCTGAGCCCAGCTTCCAGATCATCAGGGTGGGAACACAAAGGCTCCACCCTGTTACGCTTTTGTCATTCAAAGGGGAGATTTTGTTTTCACTTCTACACACACACACACACACACACACACACACACACACACACATACTGTCAACTCTGGAAGAGCAGGTATTTTCAGTTTAATAAATCATTATAATTCAACAGACTTTTTTTCAGCTACCCGGTTGCAAAGTGAATTTGCCCACCCAACGGGAAGTCACTCATCTCCTTTTCTTTCAACCTCACGAAACATCAACCGAGCAGCCGCCCACGCACAATGGTGCACACACACACACACACACACACACACACTTTACACAAACACAACGGGTGACAGGCGGTTTCAAACGAGTCATATTCGCCACAGCTTAATATGCTTAAAGGTCCCGACTCTCTCTTTCCGCTCTTCCCGTAATAACACAAACAACTCCCAGAGCATTCAGAAGATCTTCTCCATACTGACAGAGTATTCCACCTTAAAAGTATCATTTAAAAAGAAGCCGCTCACACTGTGAGGTGAGAGTAGAACTAAAAACAATTACAACATCTCTGGAGAAACCAAACCCATGTACACAAGCTTTTTACAAGTCATAATATAAATAACATATTTCTGTGCACGATTTGAATTTCTTCTATTTTTATTTAGTACACAAACTGGTTAGTGCAGAAACAGCATACAATAAATGGCATAGTCATTTAAATTAGGAGATGGAGACACAGCTGTTTGCAGGTTTGCTCTATTAAACTTGTGAGACCGTTCTTTAATAAACTCCTATATATTTCTGCCTTTTAAATATTATGCCTGTTTAATGTTGTAGTTAATTATTGATATGTATTTATTTGGATTTTGGCTGCACATCATTTGGGGCTTTATTGCAGCTCTACTTTCGCAAATAAAGTCACAGAACCAACAGGTTCACTTTACTCTGCCTATCTTTAAAAAATAACAGAAATATTAACCATTAATCTCCATTTTTCCATCTGCACATAGTCACCATTGTTATACATGTATTTAAAAACAAGAACTCTCACTTGCAAAAAGGATATACAGGGTTTTTATTCTGAGCTGAGGTCGACTTTAATATTTGAAAACACTCTTCAAAGAATCTACCAACAACACGTAAAACCAATAACTTTAGATTTTTCGGAGTAGGCCTAATAACTAATATCCAACCAGGAATTACATGTTGACATTTAGTAAACTAAATAATGCACTAGTGCATGAATACACATACAGGACTGTCTCAGAAAATTAGAATATTGTGATAAAGTTCTTTATTTTCTGTAATGCAATTATAAAAACAAAAATGTCATGCATTCTGGATTCATTACAAATCAACTGAAATATTGCAAGCCTTTTATTCTTTTAATATTGCTGATTATGGCTTACAGCTTAAGAAAACTCAAATATCCTATCTCTAAATATTAGAATATCATGAAAAAGTATACTAGTATGGTATTAAACAAATCACTTGAATCGTCTAATTAACTCGAAACACCTGGAAACACATTTTCAAATGTTTGATTTTGTTTTGCTGTTATAAATCTTTTTTTTTACTTGGTCTGAGGAAATATTCAAATTTTATGAGATAGGATTTTAGAGTTTTCTTAAGCTGTAAGCCATAATCAGCAATATTAAAAGAATAAAAGGCTTGCAATATTTCAGTTGATTTGTAATGAATCCAGAATGCATGACATTTTTGTTTTTTTAATTGCATTACAGAAAATAAAGAACTTTATCACAATATTCTAATTTTCTGAGACAGTCCTGTATATTTATATATAACCGCTCTATGTCTCTTCAAGAGGAGAGAGAACAAAAAAGGTTAGGTTCACAGAGTCAGTTACCATGGCAACAGAGCCACAGTTCAAGTTGAACATTTAACAATCTCAGAGAGTTTCGTTACCTCCGGATTAATTGAATACCTAGAAATCCAAACACACAGCGTTTAGTGAGTCGTGTGTAGTTAACACACACACACACACATGCACACGAACCAAAGAACATGCACGTGCACCGATGTATCGGCCTCGTCATCTGGTACCCACGTTGCCACGGCAGCACTGTATGCATACAGCCTCTCACAGACAGACTGTTCTGTCCAGGATGTATGATAGGAGAGCTTTTCATTGTTGTGCATTGTTCTACACGGACACGTTTTAAAAGAGTGGTGCGAATAATTTTCCTTTTTTCTTAGTTTGCCTTGAGGCTGTGTGCATATGGACGGATGTACAAAGTGTTAGGGATGGACTACACACCCACAAAGCACCCATAACACACCCGTAACTCAGAGAAGGCACAGGTATCTGACAATCTGTGACCTTTGACCTTCCCCTGTGCGGTTCACTAAAAGCTGTTTCATGAAACATGTGTAGAGGATGTGTAGAGCTCATGTCAATGTAAAACGGTTGAAAGGCCTCTATGCATATAACGTTTAGCATATTTTTGCTATTAGCATCCTAACGCTAAGCGTTAATCCCAAAGTACAGCTGAGATTGACACATATTCCATTGGATTACATTCAATTCAGTTTATTTTGTAGAGCCCAATACCACAAATTCCGAATTACACTCAGAGGGCTTTACAGTCTGTACACATACGACACCCCTGACCTTTGACCTTTCACATCGGATCAGGAAAAACTCCCAACAAATAGGAACAAAAACCTTTCATGGGGTAAAAAGTGAAGAAACCTCCAGGAGAGCAACAGAGGAGGATCCCTCTCCAGGATGGACAGAACAATAGATGTCATGTGACCATGAGGGAGAGAGAGGGAGAGAGAGAGGATCCCTCTCCAGGCTAGACAGAAGCAATAGATGTCATGTGGATTACATCTTTTCCTGAGGTTTTTTCATGAATTTTAATTAAACCAAATCAAAGTACAATCCAACCGATAGTTGCCGATATATTTCACATACAACCAAAGGAACGTCGTCGTGGCGCAACAAGAAACGTCGGGGATTAGCGACATCAGTGAGATTCACCCTCTGGGAACCATGACCGGCTCGACAACAGCCTAGCCCAGTGGTCGCCAACCCGTCGATCGCGATCGACCGGTCGATCTCGGAGACGTTCCGTGTCGATCACCAAAATAAAATGAAAATAAAATCAGAAACACATTGTTCCTCGTTTTCGAACATTTTCTGAAGTTTCTTCTGAAATGTTTTCTTCCTGACATCAGAAAAGATCTCCGCCTGATTTTAATGAACGCCTGAAAACGGGTTCTCTGACAGCCGTGTTGTCAGCTGTGCTCCCTGGGAGAGGAACGTACCACGACAGGTGGGGCGCTGGGGAAATGCAGAAAGACCTTTATTCATAACTTTACATATTACACAAGTTCAAAGTACAAGGACATACAACTACGTCATCAATAAATAAATGTTGTCATGCCTGTACCTTCGTGTACATGTTTACGTTACGGCATTAACAGGTTACGTCTGCGCATGCGCAACTGCCGAGATTCTTGGCGACTTGCCAGGTCTTACCTCCGTGACTTGGGCTTTTCTGCTGTTGTCCTTCAAAACAAAAGCTCAACATTGAGCTTTTTTTCTTGTCTGATGGAGCAATCTGGTTTACTTGAAAGTGATTGCAATTGTATTTATTCCATTATTTGAAAAAGCTCAGATGCAGGAGTCACAAATGGTGATTCTCATATTTATTATTATTATAATTATTTAAATCTGAGGATGTCTGTAGAGCTGATGTGAACGTATTCACCAACGGGCTGACTTCAGAACCAATCCCAGATGAGAAAACGTTCATGAATACCACATTTGCCCCGAAAAACTCGTCAGTGAAGTAAAAGAATCACCAAATCAAAGACCAGGAGCTGGATGACTGACAGACAGCTCACAGACGGCCTCAGACTGTCTGTCTGTGATTATGAACTAACTACAAGCTCACAGACAGAGTTCAGTCACTCCCATCACACTGACTGGAGTCACATGACTTGATGGCATTGTGATGAGAGCTGAACTTACATGAGTTGCACTGACTGATCATGTTGTCAGTGTCGTGTTGTAATGTAAACGAATACAACATTTATATTGGTAGTTCATCCAGCTGCTCATTGAAATGTGTTTGTTCTTGTTCATATTGTGTGCGATGAACAAATATCTTACTTTTTACATCGCACTTAAAGTCTGTGTTCCTGGTCTCATCAATTTGAAAGCTGGACCAAAGTGTTTTGATTTCATTCAATTAGAATTAGGCCAAATAAAAAGCCTCAAGTCATAAGTCCAGTCTGGACCGTCGTTTCCTCTCAACGCCTCAATAGGTAGATCTTGCCGGTCATGAAGGCGGAGGTCAGGGATCTTGGACTCAAAAAGCTTGGTGACCACTGGCCTAGCCTCTTCAGATGCCTAGACACGCCCTTAAGGAACAACTTGACGTTTTGGGGAAATCTGCTTCTTTGTCTTTCTTGCAGAGAGTTAGACGAGTAGATTGATACCACTCGTGTGGATATCAAGTCACTATTGTGGCTAGCTTAGCTTAGCATAACGACTGGAAATAGCGAGCATTTCTTGTTCTTTCTCTAGCGTAATGGACCTTTGCCGATATTTGATCCGTACACATGTAAATTGTGGATTACTTTCACAGTTCAACCTTCATGGTGCGAGATATAGTTTTACTGACAGTGGTTTTCAGACGACTGAGTGAAAAATATGCAATCAGGATATCAGCATGAAAGCTTTCTAGTAGCCGATCCCATCGTGACAAACAGTGTTCGTACACCGATGGGTTTCCACGAGTTTTCCAGGACTTTAAACTAAATTTCCACGACCAAACATGTGAAATCTCGGCAGTTGAGTTGAGTTTATTTCGATCAGCAAAATATATAAAAACCATCAGTAATAAACAAAAGAAGAAAGTGGCTGACCGAAAGGGTCAAGGCTGAAGCTATCAAGTTTATAAGTGCCTGAACCTATGATTGCTTAAAAAAAACTTATATATACAGGACTGTCTCAGAAAATTAGAATATTGTGATGAAGTTCTTTATTTTCTGTAATGCAATTAAAAAAACAAAAATGTCATGCATTCTGGATTCATTACAAATCAACTGAAATATTGCAAGCCTTTTATTCTTTTAATATTGCTGATTATGGCTTACAGCTTAAGAAAACTCAAATATCCTATCTCTAAATATTAGAATATCATGAAAAAGTATACTAGTAGGGTATTAAACAAATCACTTGAATTGTCTAATTAACTCAAAACACCTGCAAGGGTTTCCTGAGCCTTGACAAACACTCAGCTGTTATAAATCTTTTTTTTTACTTGGTCTGAGGAAATATTAACATTTTATGAGATAGAATTTTAGAGTTTTCTTAAGCTGTAAGCCATAATCAGCAATATTAAAAGAATAAAAGGCTTGCAATATTTCAGTTGATTTGTAATGAATCCAGAATGCATGACATTTTTGTTTTTTTAATTGCATTACAGAAAATAAAGAACTTTATCACAATATTCTAATTTTCTGAGACAGTCCTGTATATAAAACAAAAACAAAACAAACCAGAAATTCAAGAAATTGTCCCCATTAACCGTTACTTCTTATGCTTCATCAATACTGTATTTTTTCTTGAATAGCAACAGATTTTTACTTTCTTTGATTTCATCAGTTAAAATATTCCACTGTATACATGAGTAATATACCTTAAATGACAATAGTTTGAATAAAAGACAAATTATTCATATACATGTTTATTCTTTTAATCAATCTGTAAATGAACACATGAATATAAAACATTTCCATGACTTTTCCAACATTTTTGGGGATTATATTTTTAAAACATGTGTAAAATGCACTGAAAGCGTGGAGAATATTCACGTTACGCTTTTAGTGTAAACCCTGCCTGATTAGGTGTTTTTAGTACCTTTTACAAGAACGCTAAGAGGTTAGCAACCCCGGTATTCATGCATTACTTATTATTAGCCCCTATTCTGTAAACAAGTGGGAATCGATTCCCTTTCATACAGAATTATGTGAAGAGAAGTAAATAACTGAGTATTTTTGACAAAAGATGAGTAAGTCATGGGCAAATCTGACTCAATTAAACCGAAGATCTCCTCAGACAACATCGGGGTTTATTATGTGAGATCGAACCTGCCGAACGTGAAGGTCAGCTTCAGTGAAAGCTAGCGTGTGCTTTCTATTCCATCTCCACGTCTTTGGATCCGGCGCTGTAAACTATCGTGAACACATTGAAAGCGTAAATCTCTCTGACGGAGACTCCATGAATCGGGCTGCGTTGCACTTAAACTTGACCCTTTTTTTGAAGTGCGCTCCAGCAATTTATTACCATATTCACTACATTCACACAGATCTTTATCTGGTAACTCAGAAGCATCTTTAGAAATCGCAATAACGTCTGAACCTTAAAAATGTGAATTCATGACTAAAGTCTGCCAACACACCCGAAAATAAAACTACTCTGTATAATACAGGCAGGAGGAAATATCTTATGAGTTCCTTTTTTTTTTATAAGGATAACAAAGTGGAGCTTCAGAAGACATTCTTGTGAGTTATTGTTCCATAATAAAAGGTTGTTTGTCGACATTCTCCATCGTGGTTTTACAGCCTCCGCGACGTCAACGGAGAGATGCAATTCGGTTCGAACGGCATCTTTACGCCGCCTCATGGTTTACGATGGCTCCGAGTCCAATTGAGCTGTTCGTGTTTTTGTTGCTGCTCCTGGCCCATAATTATCTTCGTGCATTACAATATCCTATTTGTATTAATTATGGAGCCACTTTAAGGTTTTTGGAACCAGGTCTGCGAATGTAGAAAAGAGGTATTGGAATCCTTTTATTGAACGTAAGTCAAAGGAGTTATGGAGCAATATAAAAGTAACCCATTTCCATGTAATAGGCTACCTTGAAGTGAAGATGTTGTTTTTCAGTAAAGGTATTATACAAGAATTATCAGCAAAATGTACTTCTATTCAGAAGTAAAAGTCCTTATTATACAGAATAGCTCCTTTTTTAAACATATTAATATCAGAATGTTATATTCACATATTAATATTACTAGACTGAGAACTCATCTGTTCAGACACATGTTCGATTACCTCTTGTGTTTTTATAAGTAAGCATATTACTCTGCGAAGTATCTTATATAAAGCTGTAAAATAATGTGGTACAGAGTACATTTCCCCTTTTGGAATTAAATTAGAATCAGTTTATTTTATAAAGCTCATTGTCATGAATTATACCCATCAGCAGGGCCATGACAGGAGGCCAGGCAGGAGAGAGAAGAGGAGATAGGAGGTCAGTGTATCCTAGAGGAGATAGGTGCTCAGTGTATCCTAGAGGAGATAGGAGGTCAGTGTATCCTAGAGGAGATAGGTGCTCAGTGTATCCTAGAGGAGATAGGTGCTCAGTGTATCCTAGAGGAGATAGGAGGTCAGTGTATCCTAGAGGAGATAGGAGCTCAGTGTATCCTAGAGGAGATAGGAGCTCAGTGTATCCTAGAGGAGATAGGAGGTCAGTGTATCCTATAGGAGATAGGAGGTCAGTGTATCCTAGAGGAGATAGGAGCTCAGTGTATCCTAGAGGAGATAGGAGGTCAGTGTATCCTAGAGGAGATAGGAGCTCAGTGTTGTTACGAGCTCAGACACTTAGGAAGTAGGAACCAATTGCACGACCCGGGAGACAGAGATAAAGTATTGGTTCTGCAGTGAACAATGACAAGGAACACTGGGAGACAGAATTTAAGCACATGGTAACAAGACACAGGTGGGACCAATCAGGCTGACACTGATGAGCATAGGAGACAGGTGTGATGACAGGTGAAAACAATCAGGAAGCCTGGAATGAGAGAAAGCGAACATAAATGACATGAACCTCTCTAGCATATCTGCCAACTCCTGATGGCCCAGGCTGATTGTAAAATAAATGAAGCAGCTATCCAGCTTCTAGCCTCAGGACTTCCAGTCTACCAGGAATTGCTTGCCCTCCCCTATTACGGACCTCTTCAAAGAACTGGGGCGGTGGAGGGGCTCTCAAGGTCCTGGGTTGATGACTCTGGATACGGACCCACAAATCTCCGTGCCAGGTTCTTTGCGGCGATATGGCGTGCTAAGTCTTTGGTAGAGAGCCAAACCTTTGGCCTGGACTGTAGGAGGAACAGCCTTCATCCGAGCTAAACTACGGAGAAGAGAGTGGCGAGCACCAGCCCAAACTGGAACCATCACCTCTTCCTCGTTGTTAGGGGCTGGAAACCATTGACACAATGGAATGGAGAGAGACCTGTGAAGGGTATTGTGGGCAACCTCGACCCATGTGAGGTGGTCACCCAGGTGGTCTGGTTCCGGGAGACGAGACAGAGCGTAGTCTCTAGTTCTTGGTTCAGACGCCCGACTGTCCATTTGACTGAGGGTGATATCCTGATGACAGGCTGACGGTGGCACCTATGAGTCGACAAAACTCTTTCCAGAAGGCGGAAATGAATTGTGGACCAAACAATGTCATTAGGGAATCCATGGATCCTGAATGATTCATCATGACCTCTGCGGTGACTTTGGCAGAGGAAGCTTGGTCAATGGGATGAAGTGAGCCATCTTTGAAAATCGATCAACCACTGTTAGAACCGTAGTCTTGCCTCTGGATGAGGGAAATCCTGTCACAAAATCCATCGAAATGTGTGACCAAGGACGATGGGGAATCGTGGAGCAAGCCCATCTTAACTTGAGATGAGGTCTTATTACCCACATTTTTCTTCATGGATGGCCACCAGAAACGTTGTTGAATCCTGAACATTGTTCTTGCTACTCCCGGATGGCACAGATGAGTGAGCCCAGTGGATGACCTTGGAGTGAAGAGCCTCAGGAACAAACAGCAGATTGTTGGGACACTCGCTAGGCGCTGGATTCATGACATTTGCCTCTTTAACGACTGACTCCACTTGCCAGGAAAAGGCTCCGATCACCCGGTTAAGTGGAAGGATGGTCTTGGGCTCAGACAAAGCATCGGGTTTTGATTCTGAGACCCGACGAAAAGAGAGTGTGAAGTTGAATCTACTAAAGAAAAGTGTCCACCTGGCCTAGCCTTTCTTATATATTCTAGATTCTTGTGATCTGTCCAGACTAAAACGGTTGCTCTGCACCTCTAGCCAGTGTCTCCATCCTTCGAGGGCAGCTTTTACAGCTAACAATTCGTTGTTTCACAGGTAAGCACATGTACTCATCTTGTTGGCCTCTGCAGAACGTTGAGACAGGACCATAAACTGGCGCTGGGGATCTGGAATGGTGAGTATGGGAGCTGATGTGAATCTATCTCTGAGAAGTTTGAAAGCAAGATCCGCCTGGGGGGTCCACTTGAAGGGAACCTTAGGAGAAGTCAGAACATGCAGAGGAGCAGCAACAGAACTGAAATTCCTAATAAACTTCCTATAGAAGTTAGCAAATCCTAGGAACTGCTGAACCCTTTCACTGGGATACTGCACTGACTTTCGAGGATCCATTTGGATATGATTAGGTGAGACTATGTATCCTAAGAAAGACACCTCTTCTGTGTGGAACTCACTTCTCTGCCTTGACATATAGCTGATTATCCAGTAGTTTCTGCAAAACTTGGCGGACATGGTTAACATGAGATTTAGCGTCTGGGGAGAAAATCAGTATGTCATCCAGATACACAAACACTGAAATATTCAAAACCTCATTCACAAAAGCTTGAAACATTACCAAGTACTCATAGTGACCATTCTGAGTGTTGAATCCAGTCTTCCACTCATCCTTGTTTTATTCTAACCAAGTGATATGCATTTCCAACTTGGTGAATATCTAGCAGTTCAAAAGCAGATGACATGAGTGGCAGAGGATAGCGGTTCTTCACCGTAATGTCATTTAGTGGACTGTAGTCCGATGAAGGACGGATAATCCCTGATTTGAGTGAAGAGGAGATGTATTCATCCATTGCTGTTCTCTCAGGTCTCGAAATCGAGTAAAGTCTCCCTTGGGAATGGGGGCTAAGAGATCAATGGGACAGTCAAAATCTCGGTGAGGAGGTAGCGACAAGGCTTTAGACTTGTTAAACGCTTTTAAATCATGGTAACAGGAAGGTACCTTGTGTAGATCAGGATAGTCAGGGTGATCTATAATGATCCTACTAGAGTCTGTTGGTGCATTAACAGAGTCTATAACTTTCCTGAAGGCCAGTCTATGTGAGGATTGTGGATCTTCAGCCAAGGAAACCCCAAAATAATCGGGTGCTGAGTCGACTCAAAATATGAAATTGCATGCTCGGTATGGTCCTTATTTATAGTAATCCGTATGGGCTCAGTGCACTGATGAGCATAGGAGACAGGTGTGATGACAGGTGAAAACAATCAGGAAGCCTGGAATGAGAGAAAGCGAACATAAATGACATGAACCTCTCTAGCATATCTGTCGGTGCACAACAAGTGTATCCAAGAGGAGATAGGAGGTCAGTGTATCCTAGAGGAGATAGGTGATCAGTGTATCCTAGAGGAGATAGGTGCTCAGTGTATCCTAGAGGAGATAGGTGCTCAGTGTATCCTAGAGGAGATAGGTGCTCAGTGTATCCTAGAGGAGATAGGTGCTCAGTGTATCCTAGAGGAGATAGGTGCTCAGTGTATCCTAGAGGAGATAGGTGCTCAGTGTATCCTAGAGGAGATAGGTGCTCAGTGTATCCTAGAGGAGATAGGAGGTCAGTGTATCCTAGAGGAGATAGGAGCTCAGTGTATCCTAGAGGAGATAGGTGCTCAGTGTATCCTAGAGGAGATAGGAGTCAGTGTATCCTAGAGGAGAGGAGGCTCAGTGTATCCTAGAGGAGATAGGAGCTCAGTGTATCCTAGAGGAGATAGGAGGTCAGTGTATCCTAGAGGAGATAGGAGGTCAGTGTATCCTAGAGGAGATAGGGTCAGTGTATCCTAGAGGAGATAGGTGATCAGTGTATCCTAGAGGAGATAGGTGCTCAGTGTATCCTATAGGAGATAGGTGCTCAGTGTATCCTAGAGGAGATAGGAGCTCAGTGTATCCTAGAGGAGATAGGTGCTCAGTGTATCCTAGAGGAGATAGGTGCTCAGTGTATCCTAGAGGAGATAGGAGGTCAGTGTATCCTAGAGGAGATAGGTGCTCAGTGTATCCTAGAGGAGATAGGTGCTCAGTGTATCCTAGAGGAGATAGGAGGTCAGTGTATCCTAGAGGAGATAGGTGCTCAGTATATCCTAGAGGAGATAGGAGCTCAGTGTATCCTAGAGGAGATAGGAGGTCAGTGTATCCTAGAGGAGATAGGTGCTCAGTGTATCCTAGAGGAGATAGGAGCTCAGTGTATCCTAGAGGAGATAGGAGCTCAGTGTATCCTAGAGGAGATAGGTGCTCAGTGTATCCTAGAGGATATAGGAGCTCAGTGTATCCTAGAGGAGATAGGAGCTCAGTGTATCCTAGAGGAGATAGGTGCTCAGTGTATCCTAGAGGAGATAGGAGCTCAGTGTATCCTAGAGGAGATAGGAGCTCAGTGTATCCTAGAGGAGATAGGAGGTCAGTGTATCCTAGAGGAGATAGGAGGTCAGTGTATCCTAGAGGAGATAGGAGCTCAGTGTATCCTAGAGGAGATAGGAGGTCAGTGTATCCTAGAGGAGATAGGAGCTCAGTGTATCCAAGAGGAGATAGGAGGTCAGTGTATCCTAGAGGAGATAGGTGATCAGTGTATCCTAGAGGAGATAGGTGCTCAGTGTATCCTAGAGGAGATAGGAGGTCAGTGTATCCTAGAGGAGATAGGAGGTCAGTGTATCCTAGAGGAGATAGGAGCTCAGTGTATCCTAGAGGAGATAGGAGGTCAGTGTATCCTAGAGGAGATAGGAGCTCAGTGTATCCAAGAGGAGATAGGAGGTCAGTGTATCCTAGAGGAGATAGGTGATCAGTGTATCCTAGAGGAGATAGGTGCTCAGTGTATCCTATAGGAGATAGGTGCTCAGTGTATCCTAGAGGAGATAGGAGCTCAGTGTATCCTAGAGGAGATAGGAGCTCAGTGTATCCTAGAGGAGATAGGAGCTCAGTGTATCCTAGAGGAGATAGGTGCTCAGTGTATCCTAGAGGATATAGGAGCTCAGTGTATCCTAGAGGAGATAGGAGCTCAGTGTATCCTAGAGGAGATAGGAGGTCAGTGTATCCTAGAGGAGATAGGAGCTCAGTGTATCCAAGAGGAGATAGGAGGTCAGTGTATCCTAGAGGAGATAGGTGATCAGTGTATCCTAGAGGAGATAGGTGCTCAGTGTATCCTATAGGAGATAGGTGCTCAGTGTATCCTAGAGGAGATAGGAGCTCAGTGTATCCTAGAGGAGATAGGAGCTCAGTGTATCCTAGAGGAGATAGGTGCTCAGTGTATCCTAGAGGATATAGGTGCTCAGTGTATCCTAGAGGAGATAGGAGGTCAGTGTATCCTAGAGGAGATAGGAGGTCAGTGTATCCTAGAGGAGATAGGTGCTCAGTGTATCCTAGAGGAGATAGGAGGTCAGTGTATCCTAGAGGAGATAGGTGCTCAGTATATCCTAGAGGAGATAGGAGCTCAGTGTATCCTAGAGGAGATAGGAGGTCAGTGTATCCTAGAGGAGATAGGTGCTCAGTGTATCCTAGAGGAGATAGGAGCTCAGTGTATCCTAGAGGAGATAGGTGCTCAGTGTATCCTAGAGGATATAGGAGCTCAGTGTATCCTAGAGGAGATAGGTGCTCAGTGTATCCTAGAGGAGATAGGAGCTCAGTGTATCCTAAAGGAGATAGGTGCTCAGTGTATCCTAGAGGAGATAGGTGCTCAGTGTATCCTAGAGGAGATAGGAGCTCAGTGTATCCTAGAGGAGATAGGAGGTCAGTGTATCCTAGAGGAGATAGGAGCTCAGTGTATCCTAGAGGAGATAGGAGCTCAGTGTATCCTAAAGGAGATAGGTGCTCAGTGTATCCTAGAGGAGATAGGAGCTCAGTGTATCCTAGAGGAGAGAGGTGCTCAGTGTATCCTAGAGGAGATAGGAGCTCAGTGTATCCTAAAGGAGATAGGTGCTCAGTGTATCCTAGAGGAGATAGGTGCTCAGTGTATCCTAGAGGAGATAGGAGGTCAGTGTATCCTAGAGGAGATAGGAGCTCAGTGTATCCTAGAGGAGATAGGAGCTCAGTGTATCCTAAAGGAGATAGGTGCTGAGTGTATCCTAGAGGAGATAGGAGCTCAGTGTATCCTAGAGGAGATAGGTGCACAGTGTATCCTAGAGGAGATAGGAGCTCAGTGTATCCTAGAGGAGATAGGAGCTCAGTGTATCCTAGAGGAGATAGGTGCTCAGTGTATCCTAGAGGAGATAGGTGCTCAGTGTATCCTAAAGGAGATAGGTGCTCAGTGTATCCTAGAGGACATAGGTGCTCAGTGTATCCTAGAGGAGATAGGAGCTCAGTGTATCCTAGAGGAGATAGGTGCTCAGTGTATCCTAGAGGAGAGAGGAGCTCAGTGTATCCTAAAAGGAGTAGATAGGAGCTCAGTGTATCCTAGAGGAGATAGGTGCTCAGTGTATCCTAAAAGGAGTAGATAGGAGCTCAGTGTATCCTAGAGGAGATAGGAGCTCAGTGTATCCTAAAAGGAGTAGATAGGAGCTCAGTGTATCTTAGAGGAGATAGGAGCTCAGTGTATCCTAAAAGGAGTAGATAGGAGCTCAGTGTATCCTAGAGGAGATAGGTGCTCAGTGTATCCTAGAGGAGATAGGAGCTCAGTGTATCCTAAAAGGAGTAGATATATGCTCAGTGTATCCTAGAGGAGATAGGAGCTCAGTGTATCCTAGAGGAGATAGGAGCTCAGTGTATCCTAGAGGAGATAGGAGCTCAGTGTATCCTAAAGGAGATAGGAGCTCAGTGTATCCTAAAGGAGATAGGTGCTCAGTGTATCCTAGAGATAGGAGCTCAGTGTATCCTAGAGGAGATAGGAGCTCATTGTATCCTAGAGGAGATAGGAGCTCAGTGTATCCTAGAGGAGATAGGAGCTCAGTGTATCCTAAAGGAGATAGGAGCTCAGTGTATCCTAGAGGAGATAGGAGCTCAGTGTATCCTAGAGGAGATAGGAGCTCAGTGTATCCCAGAGGAGATAGCTCAGTGTATCCTAGAGGAGATAGGTGTTCAGTGTATCCTAAAGGAGATAGGAGCTCAGTGTATCCTAGAGGAGATAGGTGCTCAGTGTATCCTAGAGGAGATAGGAGCTCAGTGTATCCTAGAGGAGATAGGAGCTCAGTGTATCCTAGAGGAGATAGGTGTTCAGTGTATCCTAGAGGAGATAGGAGCTCAGTGTATCCTAGAGGAGATAGGTGCTCAGTGTATCCTAGAGGAGATAGGAGCTCAGTGTATCCTAGAGGAGATAGGAGCTCAGTGTATCCTAAAGGAGATAGGAGCTCAGTGTATCCTAGAGGAGATAGGTGCTCAGTGTATCCTAGAGGAGATAGGAGCTCAGTGTATCCTAGAGGAGATAGGAGCTCAGTGTATCCTAGAGGAGATAGGAGCTCAGTGTATCCTAAAATGAGGAGATAGGTGTTCAGTGTATCCTAAAGGAGATAGGTGCTCAGTGTATCCTAAAGGAGATAGGTGCTCAGTGTATCCTAAACGCCCCCAGCAGCCTATAAGCCTATAGCAGCATCTCTAGGGTCTGGACCAGGTGAACCGCATTCAGCCCTAAATGCATTGAAGTAAAAACTAAAATAAAGTATTCATGTAAGGTAGAATTACTAACTAAGTTACTTCATAAAAGTACTTTAGTGGATGGACGTACTTGTCGCCGCTGTAATGTCGGACGGAAGAGCTGAAAATAGCCGAAGACCCCCGATGAAGATCGACTGAGAGGAAGCTGCCCTTTGAGATATCTTGACCCCCCAACAAGTCCTCCAAACTTTTCTTCTTCTTCTGTATCATCCTCTCGTCCCCCAGGGGCCCGTGGGAGATGTAATCCCTCCAGCGTGTCCCAGGTTGATCCCAGCATCTCTTCAGAGTCAGTCATGCCCAGGAAAAAGCGTCCATGGGGACCAAGAGACGGCCGAGTCCTCCACGAAGAACAATGGCTCTGGCTTCGAAACCTTTCACCTTAATCATGTAAAACCGAGACCTAATTGTCTGAATCTTGAACCTACAACAAAGTCCTTAGCCTCGAGACGGTCGCAACAAGTAGGAGCTGCTAAAACTGCTAAAAGTGTTGTGACTTGCCGACAAAGATTACTCCGTGTTTAATATTTGAAGGGGGGGAAAAAGAGAAGAAATAAAGGTGAGAGAAAACAGTTTGAGGCCTCAGAGATGAATTAAAAACTGCCGATGTCTTAACACGAGGTTAGACGAGAGGCTCGTGTGACTCTCACATTCAATTCTCATCATCTCGGGATCTCATTCTCACACACACACAGATACACACACACACACACACGCACACAGCCGAAAGTGATGAAGGCTTGGGTGATGTAAGTGTGCTGAAACTGAGCATGAAGGTCAGAGGAATGCTGAAGTGAAGTCTTTCTTTCTTCTCTATTCCCCCAAATACACACACACACATACACACAAGCATCCATGCGCACAACTATATACATGAACACACACACACACACACACTATCTCACACACTGCATGGCTGATGGATGCTGTTGGAGTTGGAGTGGAAGTGTCCTGTTGTTTTCTACTAAGCACTTTCTGTTCAGCACTCATTGCCAAGAGTAATGGTCAGTGAAGAGCCCCACTGCTCTGTGTGTGTGTGTGTGTGTGTGTGTGTGTGTGTGTGTGCGTGTGTGTGTGCGTGTGTGTGTGATAGAGCGGGGGACACTTCTTGATTCCAAAATCTTTTTGTATTTTCACACAGACTTCCCACTGGATTGGTCACGCTGGACCACTCGTCCCTCTCCGTTTCCATCCACACCCCGATGGGAGGGGCTAAGGTTCCACCGGCCAATCAGGACTAACTAACATTCACACACATTCACACAGCTCCGGGAGGCATTTTGGGGTTAGGCGCGTCGCCTAAAGACACGACGACGTGGGCCTTTTGAGGACTGAGCCACAGTCGCCCCAAGTCAGGTGTAGGAGAACAGTCCACGAGAAAGTGTGTAAAGGGAAAGAAGGAGGAGGTGGATCAATGGGTCAAATATATATTGATTGATTGAATACAGATAATATTGCACTGTAGTTTTTATGAATATTATATCTCTGTAACCAAAAGGTTTATTTAAAAAATGTTGGTGTTGTAATAAAGGAAACCCTTGTGAGATGTGTCCAGATGTGTAAATATCAGTCTATCAGTTACCGGTTAAGAGTAAATGAAGACGGCACACGGCAATAATGAAAAAGTTGTAGGTTTGCTTTCAAAAATGAATCATCCTGTATCATCCACAACTAATATATATATTTATATATATATATATTTACATACCAAGTTTTCGGGTGTGTAATGGAAAAAGCAAGTGAGAAGTGGTTGTGTTGAAGTGAAGGTTGATTGGCCGCTAAAGGGGTTCTTCACATTGTTAACATCTGTGGAAAAAAGGTTTATTACCATCTTGAGTCGGAAAGGAAAACTGAGTTTCCCGTTGTCAAAGATGCAATAACTAATAATAAGATGGAATAAACCTCAAGAAAACTGAACTCTGCTTTAGGCCTCGGCTTGAAATCTGAAGACCCAAAGTTAAAATAGTGGATCTATGCAACCAATATGAGTAATACCATGAGTAATACCATGAGTAATACTATGAGTAATACCATGAGTAATACTATGAGTAATACTATGAGTAATACCATGAGTAATACCATAAGTAATACTATGAGTAATACACTGAGTAATACACTGAGTAATACCATGAGTAATACCATGAGTAATACCATGAGTAATACTATGAGTAATACCATGAGTAATACCATGAGTAATACCATGAGTAATACCATGAGTAATACCATGAGTAATACCATGAGTAATACCATAAGTAATACTATGAGTAATACCATAAGTAATACCATGAGTAATACCATGAGTAATACCATGAGTAATACCATGAGTAATACCATGAGTAATACCATGAGTAATACCATGAGTAATACTATGAGTAATACCATGAGTAATACTATGAGTAATACCATGAGTAATACCATGAGTAATACCATGAGTAATACCATAAGTAATACTATGAGTAATACCATAAGTAATACCATAAATAATACCATGAGTAATACTATGAGTAATACCATGAGTAATACCATGAGTAATACCATGAGTAATACTATAAGTAACACTATGAGTAATACCATAAGTAATACCATAAATAATACCATGAGTAATACTATGAGTAATACAATCTTAAAGACGATGAAGAGTCTCGGTCCACTCGTCTTCCTCATAACTCTTTCATTCTTTCCGTTCGTTGTTGTTTCTTAACGACATGAAGGGATTCCAATCAGATGATGGAGAGAATGCACAGAGGGATGAAAAGGTGGTGGAATAAAATCACCGATGAGAAACAATAGATGGAGAGATCTGTAGGGACCAGAGAGGATGAGAGAGAGAGAGAGAGAGAGATAAGACAAAGAGAAAAGGATTAACAGAACCCCGAGCCCTTTGAAGCCTCGGGTCTTCACCTGCTTGGCCCACTTCTCTCCCCTCGTCTTCCTCACAGACATCCAACTCCTGCTCTCTGTGTATTGTTGGAACAGGGGGAACAATGTGGAGAGAGAGAGAGAGAGAGGGGGGGGGGATGAGGGACCAATGCGATAGTTGCAATCATCTCCTCAGCCTCTAAGAAGCTTTTCTTCTAGTTCTCCGTTGGTCGTTCTCACTCTAATGGCGACTTCCTCTTCCTCCTCTCTCTCTCTCTCTCCCCCCGTTCTTTCCTCTTCATCTCCGTCTCCCTCAGCTCCTTTTTTTCTCCCCTCTCCATCAGTTCCTCATCTTTCATTCTTACACTCTCGCTTCCTTTCAGCCACGCTTAGCCATTCTGCTTTCAGTCCGGCCTTCCTCCTCCTCCTCCTCCTCCTCCTCCTCCTCCTCCCTTGCTTCTCTTTCATTTCCACATAGCACTTGTCTGTTGCTTCCCCTCTTTCTCTTGGATCTCAAATCAAATCAAATATTTTTGAATTTGATTTGATTTGTCATTGATTTTGTGTATGCATGTGTGTTTACATATATATTTTGTTTTGTTTACTTTGTATACTTCTATATCTTTCATCCCTGTTTTTTATATTTTGTGTTTAGTTTTTTATTCTTGTGTGTTTGCTTTATTGGTGCTGCTACTTGTAACGACAAATTTCCCCTTGGGGATTAATAAAGTATATATATCTATCTATCTATCTATCTATCCCCTTTCCTCTCTCTCGCCCCCCCCGCCCTTTTTACTTCTCTCTCTCTCTCCCTCTCTCTCCCTCCCTCTCTCTCTCTCCCGCCCATCATAGGGACAGTACATCCCTCAGTGGTTGGACCTCGGAGCTCTTTGATCATTTTTTTAGGGAACTGACAACGCCGACTTCTGGAACTGACAGCACAAAGTTCTCTCACACACACACACACACGCACACACACACACGCACACACACACACACACACACACACACACACACACACACACACACACACACATACACACACACGCACACACACGCACACATACACACACTGTAAAACCTACCAGCTCATCTTAATAAAAGAAGTAAGCTACCCCAACTTAAATGGCATAAAAAGTTGTAGCTACTTGAGTGATACACTAACATGAACTCATAATTGAACTGCAGCCATAATGACTCAGTCATTTGGAGTTTGATCAACTTCTGGTAGACTTTCAAGTTATGTGTATCAATTCCAATGTGTTGTATTAACTCATTTGATCTAAATTGACATTACATACAGTGGCTGTGTCTGAAAACGTGTTCGCCTCGCAAATCATATCAAACATTATTACTGGTTACAATAACGGTGTTATAGGATAGTACAGTGTCTATTTCTCGGTAACTTTTGAAAAATCTAAGCAAGAAAACGCCGAAAAATGTACATTTACATACAAAACACGGCTGTCAGCGGAGTTTGGTCCGCCATCTTTGTTCACAATTTCCAGTTGCCGAGGGAGCCGGCGCAGATGTGTGGCAAAGAGCAGCTTCAAGGCTGCATCGATGCGAAGGGGAGAGAGGTCGTAAGACAGTGGGTCTGTCTTTTCTGGATGTAAATGTACATTTTTTGGCGTTTTCTCGCTTAGATTTGTCAAAAGTTACCGAGAAATAGACACTGTACTATCCGATAACATCGTTATTGTAACAAGCCATAATGGTTGATGTGATTTGCAAGGCGTCAGTCAGCCAACTTTCTAACATTAACGCAGTTTACAACCCTACATTTTTGTGATACAGGGTTGCAAAATCAGGATGAATGACTCCATACTCTGCGTTTTGGGGATCTAGACAAGCGATCTATTTAACATCGACGCAGCGCACCAGGGTTGCCAGGTCTGTGTGACAAAACCAGCCCAAAACCAGCCCAATATCAGAACTCAAAATATGCCTGTGCCAAACCATATACACTGCTTTTAAAGTCCATGTCCATGTGTGTACGTGCTGATCTGGAGTCAGTTTTGTAGGATTTGAGTATAAATAAATTATTTCATGAAAAATATGGATTTTTATTTCAAGATATTCATGTAATTTGCATGCAAAATAGGTCTACCCGAACCAGCGGAACAAAATTCAACCTGCGGCAACACTTCAAAAGTTGCCCAATTCCGCGGGAAAACCGCGGATCTGGCAACACTGCAGCGCACTCACATGCTGTTGTTTGTGTGAAGTCGAACTAGCCAGGTGTAACGATACACGGCACGCTGACCCAGCTCAGCAGCTCAGTTAAGAAAGTGAAGAGAGAAATTCAAGAAAGTGAAGAGAGAAATTCAAGAAAGAGAAGAGAGAAACTTTCCGTGGTGTTTGCTGTCCTTATACCAGTAAGTAGTGATGTTCTAATGATGTTCTCTTTTATTAGCTTGCGAGCAAGATATTTGAAAGCTAACGTAAACGTCGACATTACTGTGAGGAAAGCGTGCCCTTTCTCTGAACGTTTAGGTTGCCTACGAAACAAGTCTCTTTTCACCAGTTAGGGTTTTTGACGTCTGCACATGATTTTTTTGAGTTATCTTAAGTTAACGTAACCGAATACGCTTAACATTGTTAACGTTAGCATGATTGTGCTGGGCTCCACGTGGGGAGATAATTCAGTGTGTTTCATTCACATGCAATTTTCATCAGTTGCGCCGTAAGGACAATGGGATTTAGATTTTTAATCTGAAAATGATATCACACGATTGATTTAATTTAAGCCATTCAATATATTTGTTGCTTATACAGCTAATACAGCTAATACACAACTATATCAAATGAATGTTACTGCCTTATTTTAGCTACACTTTTTCTTTCTTTTAAGCCTAACTTTAATAAATTGAACAGATCATTTTCATTTCAGGTGTGGCTGAGCTCATGGACCAAAGTCATGTGGAAATGTAAGATATGTGCTTTTTCTAGTCCCATCAAAGTCTGCTTACTGAGACATTACAGACTCCAACATGGACAGTATTCTAATGTTTCTCCCTTACCATGTTTGTATTACAACTGCATGTGCACTTTTAGCAGTTTTAATTCACTCAAGATACACATGTCAAGAGTACACAGACATAATTTTACTGAGAGAAGGATAGCAGGGCCAGGCAGTGACTCACATGGTGTGGCAGACAATTTGGCATTTCATTGCCCTCTGTGTGATTTCAAGCAGGGATATGTTTCTTCATCTAAGGGGACATTTAAAAATGAAGCAAACTGTTCCATGTCCATTCAGGGACTGCAGGTTATAATTCTCACAAATGCAGAGAATATCAGAATAACTCTGATTACGATGTGTCTGTTGTAGTGCCAAATGATTCCCAGGATATTGAACTTGTCCAAGATGCAGCTCTTTCAGATGAAGACAATATCTATTCCAACCCAGTGGCTGGTAGCAGCACTGATGGTTTAGCTGACCAATTGGAACATAATTTGGCAGCCTTCTTTTTGAAACTGCAAACTATTCTCCTTGTATCGGAGAGGGCAGCACAGGAACTCATTGAGCATGTTGATGAGTTGTTTGCACGATCAAAACCTCTTGTCGAAGAAGCTGTTACGAAAGTACTGAAAAAACATAACTGCCCTTTAACTGCCACAGTTGTAAGTGATATTGTCCAAGCAGTCTCAGAGAGTAACGTTTTGCACAAATCAATTACATCTGATGCTCCATTGTCAACTGCTAAGAAGAGGAAGTCATATTATGAAAACAAGTTTCCACTTGTTAAGCCTGTGGAGTACCTTATTGAGTCTTTACAGCATACATGTATGTATGTGCCCATTCTCTCATCTCTGCAGGAGTTGCTGATAAAAGCAGATGTATAGGAGAAAGTCCAAGAAGCTACCACACAACAGACTGGTCAGTATTCTTCAAAGTGTCAAGCAAACTGATCCTCACGCCTAAACATTTCATTCCGGTTTTAGATTAAATGAATGCAGTCCGTGAATGCAGGAAAGCGCAGCCGCAGCAACCCGGAGGGGACACCATCCCGGGCCAGCATTAAACGACCCAGAAGAGGGGAAATCCAGTTCCTCCCTAACTATCCCTGTGGTGAGAACAAGGACACACTGGAGACCAGAAGGATGGAGATCCTGGAGGAATTCAAAAAGATGCCAGCTAACAGAGACATGGTTCTCGTCCATCAGCACATGCAGCGCACCTTTCCACTCCGCCGTGAAGAGATTGTGACCTTAGCTCCTCCCATCGCAGAATTGAAAGACAGATGGCCTGCCCTCTTCTCTGAAGCTCAAGTAAGTAAAACATAATGGGACACTACACAAAAAACAAAGGTGACATGTTTTATACACAAACAACCAACATTGATTATTGCTTGATTTGATTTTAAAATGTATTGTGACATTGTCCTCAGGATAATTTCATCAGGGAAACAGCTCATGATTTATGTAAAAAATACATTACTTCGAATCTTACTCTGGGAAACTTTGAAAAATAACAGCTTCATTGCAACCTGCTTGCCCTTTACAGATATGCTTAGGAATTGTAACTGTTGTCCAACATTTTTTAATTTTAGGCTCATTATGGGATGTCTCTTTTTGCTTTTGTGTTTGGTACAGCTCTATGGCGAATTCCATAGGATCATAAATCAAAGCCTTCAATATTCCTTCTTCGCTGCGCTCGATAAAAACACTGCAAAGCTGCTCAAACTCTACAAAGAGAGGAAGACTGGAGCTTTTGGTGAGAAGATGGCAGATCTGCTGATGGCATATGAGGAGCAGGTAAGGGTGCTATTAATGTTGACTGAAGGTTGGAAGTAACTACAATAATAATGACTGAATTGATGAAACGGCTATCAAATTATAAGGTCAATTAAATACAATTAAATGTTGCATCAAAATCAATGAAATAAAATTGTAAAATCATATATTCAATATTTCGGTTAAAAACCTTTCTCTGTGTAAAAGGACAAGAATGACATCAGTGCAACTAGAACAGCAGCACTGGCAGGGCTGCCACTGTACCTCAAAGAAGACTCATCAGTTGCAAGGTAACGTTAATCTCTCATTCTCCCTGGACTTGACTTGAGATTTGAATGAAAAGACTTGAGACTTAGACTTGATGACTTTGTCCCACCTCTGCAATCAAGTGTCTTCCCTCTACCATACCATTGTTAACTGTTTTATGCTACACCTGTGAATACTTGAAGAACACTAATTTCATATGTTTCCCAGGAGTATCAGCTCAGGTTTATATCTTATTAATTAGTCTATCTTAGTTGATGTGTTTGGTACACACATGTTCTGGACCTCATGTGTACTCCCTTTTTCAGGAGGAGGAATTCGAAGCATTCCAGGAGGGTGAAGTGGAGCTGTTGGCCGTGGTGGCTGAAGAGGACACGGCTGCAGGGATTCCCTTTCAACCTCTCCATGTCTCAGTCATCCTGGAGGGTCAGGTGGTTATGACTCTCAGATCTTGGACTGATGCACTGGTGGTGTTGTTCAGCTTGGTTTATGCTCTCAATTTGAGCTATGCGGCGCAGCTGAGTGGCTTTTTTGACTTTATTCAGGTTGTCCTATTAAATCTAGACGATACAAGAAAGCAGCTCAAACCTAAGTTGCAGGCCTTAAAAAATCATCTGGTGTAAACAGGGGACGTCCTGCACCAATACTTCCAGCAGTCATGGTTTAAAATTGCTTGTTGTTGGCTGCTGAGATTAGTTATGTCCCATCCTGTTCCAGAGGAAATGAAAGAGCGCACCTAGTTAAATTAGGTAGCATAGTTAGTTAAGTTAAGATAGTTCTTAAATATTGAATCGGGTCAAAATGACCCGAAGGCAACACAAGGGTTAAGCAAGCCCAACATTGTGTTAATAGAGGGGCATGGATAGGAGACAGGAATGGAGAGGAGACAGGAATTAAGAGAAAATAATTATAAATAAATGATAATATGTTTGTTTTTTTTACGTTTCAACGTTTCAGTTTGTTGTGAGCAAAATGTATTTGTTCAGTGATTTCATTTTTTGTAAAGATTGTATTTTTTGTAATGATTGCATTTTTTTAAATTTCATAATGTTTAATAATGGCACAATGTGTAATGTTGTGGTCAAAGAATCATATTTGTTCAAATAAATGTATTGTATCTAACAGAGTATTTGAATTGAGTTAATGCAACTTTAAAGGTTCAAGGCAATCGGTTTCCTTCAATGAATTGAGTAGCTGCTATACCATTTTGAGTTGTTGTAACACAAGCTATTTAAGTAAGACGGACATAAATCATATATTTGCTTTTACATTATTTTAATGAGTTCATACAAACGTTACAAATAAGTTTCAATAATGAATATGGTTTAAGTTCAATTCAAACAATGGAGTTAGTACTAGTCACTTATTTATTTAAGTATACCTCACAATAAATATTTGAGTTAGGAATACTCCATTTAAGCAATTATTTTCACGAAAAGGATTTGAGTTATTTAACTTAAACGGTTCAAGGCAATCGGTTTCCTTCAACGATTTGAGTTGACTTTACTCATCAGGTTTTACAGTGCACGCACAGATACATACACACACATACACACACGCACACATACACACACACACGCACACACACATACACATGCACAGATACACACACACGCATACATACACACACACATACACACACACGCACACATACACACACACACACATACACACACATACACACACACACACACACACACACGCACACATACACACACACATACACACACACACACATACACACATACACACACATACACACATACACACACACACACACATACACACATACATATACACACACGCACACATACACACACGCATACACACACACGCACACACACACACATATACACACACGCACACATATACACAAACACATACACACACGCACACATTCACACACACACACACATACACACACGCACACATACACACACATGCACAGATACACATACACCTACACATACACACACACACACACATACATACACACACACACAGTGTTGCCCTTTATGTCGTTAAGCTCTTGAGTGAATGACTTCAATACAACACAGACAAACAAATATATATTTTGTAATTCTTCTTCATGGGTTTCTTCTCCACCCACATTCTCATTCTCCTTCTCCCTTTCCTCTTCTCCTCTTTCTTTCCTCTTCTCCTTCATTATTTCCTCATCTCCTTCTCCTCTCTTTCCTCTTCTCCTTCTCCTCTTTCTTTCCTCTTCTCCTCTTTCTTTCCTCTTCTCCTCTTTCTTTCCTCTTCTCCTTCTCCTTCTTTCTTTCCTCTTCTCCTTCTTTATTTCCTCATCTCCTTCTCCTCTCTTTCCTCTTCTCCTTCTCCTCTTTCTTTCCTCATCTCCTTCTCCTCTCTTTCCTCTTCTCCTTCTCCTCTTTCTTTCCTCTTCTCCTCTTTCTTTCCTCTTCTCCTCTTTCTTTCCTCTTCTTCTCCATCTCTCTTTCCTCCCTCAACGCCACTCACACTGCATGCTTTACGTCCTTCATTCCAGAATAAATATGCTGTTTAATCCAGCGAAATGAGAAATGATCATCAAACAAGAACCATGGATTCCTGTGAATGCTGATTCGGTGCGAGGCTCCGCCCCCTCGCAGCGACTCGCGGAGCGTAATGATTCGGCGGTTTGAGATGCACGAGCGCTCGGCTCGTATAATCAAACAGAATTGTGTTTGTAACTTGAAATAATGATGATGTTCTTCACAATTAATGCTTTGTGGGTTTCAAAAACCCAGGAAGAGTCAGTTAGGGGAACTAATCCCATCGCGAGGAAACGCGCGGTCGGCCCGCGATGCGAGAGAACCGGCAGCAGGCGCCGGAGAAAGAGGAATATTAATATGTGAATTGCGTAAACACGCGTCTCCGAGACGCTTCGGCAGAGTCTCCACCGGCAGGATTTATGGAAGACTTTTTTTTTTTTTTTTTTAAAGAAGCTTTTGGAAAATCAGAAAACGTCCCGTTCCTCATGTGAAGAGATATTCTTCATGATCTTCTTCCACTGATGGAACAGAAAGAACGAAGGAGGGAAAGACGGAGAGACGTCTCTCGTCTCGGAGGAGAGTCTGAACCGTCTTCTAATAACCGCCGTCAAAGGAGACCAAATACACGTCACGTGAACATGTTCCATCTGATATTAAATCCCTTTTATTTATGACTTTGTGATAGTTTTTTTTTTGTGGGGAGAGGGAGGGGGGGGGGGTTATAAAAAAAATCCATTTGTATTTAACACTTAGTCTCAGTTGTCAGATGTGTGGGGAAGACGATAAGATAAGAAAGTTTAATAAATGGCCTCAAATCCCCTTTTAAATCTCCTACTTTTATTTGACATTCCGTTCAATACATTCATGACACCATTTAACATGTGACAAAGACCCCCCCCCCCTCCCCCCGGTGTCGCTCACCCGTCTAGAAACAGGAGCACGAAATTTTTTTTTAAATAAATAAATGCATCTGAAGAAAAGCTCCGCAATCACGAGCCGTCGTTCGGTTAAGCTCGTGAAATTGATGTGGCCATAAGCTGTGCCCCCCCCCCCCCCCCCATGCATTGTGCCCCAAAAATAAGCTTTCTGTATGTGGCGGCTGCTCAGGATCACACTGTTGAGGTACACACACACACACACACACACACACGTACACACCTATAGGCCAAATGAGAGCAAATTGAGGGTCGTGAATGCACATTTGCAGGAAGGAAACATACATTGTTTTGAGGGCAACACATTGGGTTTCCCTCTCTCTCCTCCTCATCGTCTTCCTCTTGCACACACACACACACACACACACACACACACAGGAACATAAATACTCACCTCCGAGCTCAGCGTGTGAAACCTCCACAGCGTGTCTGCGCCTCACGCCGGCTTAGGCCCTGAGCTGAAAAACAGTGAGGAGGATATACAGCGGAGATGAAGGCATACGGCAGAAAAGCTCTGAAAACAAGTACAAACACACACACACACAAAGATGATGCTTAACAAGCACACACAACACGCTTACAGGGGGGGGGGGGCTAGGCTCCTGGTTTAGGTGTGGCGCCGTCCCGCCGCCATGTTTCTGTGTTACGGGGAATGCTTGATGTGACTTTACTGTGAAGCAGAGACGGAGGCTGGATGAAGGGCTGACTAGGCCTCTCTCTCTGTGTGTGTGTGTGTGTGTGTGTGTGTGTGTGTGTGTGTGTGTGTGTGAGAGGCTTTCGGCAAGTGTTTTAAGATGCCGCTAAGCCTTTTCACGCCTGCAGTACCCACATTGCACCACTTGCTGTGCTGGAGGACTCTTGAGTGATCATCATTGTGTGTGGTCGGGCTCCCTGTTGGTCCGTGTTTGGTAAATGCTTAATAATAATTAATAATGACTATTCTCTGGTGTTTACTGAAGTCTCTCCATAGGTGTATAGAGGCCCATCTCCAGTGTTCTTGTGGCACATTGTGTTATCGCCTTAGAAGGCTAACGGAGGGGTAGAAAACACTCGAAAACCCTTTTTATGTGAGCGCAGCTGAAAACAGTTATGCTGGTGAGAGAAGCTATAAAACTGGCCTTTCTTTGAGCGACAAGTATGAAGAACAACATTAATATTTACAATCAAAATATTTTTTTATAACCTTGTCAATGTCTTGACTATATGTTCTATTCATTTTGAAATTCATATGATAAATAAAAGTGTGAGTTTTCATTGAAAAACACGAAATTGTCTACTTGACCTAACACTTTTGAAAGGTAGTGTGTGTAGCACCTTAAAAAACAGAGTTTACAAAATCAAGCCATCCCTGTGTATTAAAAATACAAAATAAAGAACAACAGACAATCTGAATTCGGGGAACTCAAAAAACTACAAAACAGGACATCATCACTTAACCCTCCTGTTACCTTTAGGGTCAATTTGACCCCAGGCTGTTTTTCACTGTGTCAAACATATAAGAAATATCAACTTTTTTATATATTTAAAGGGCTATTTAGGTCGTCAACAAACAAACATAAAGTACCTCATATTTAAACTTGGAAAACAATATTAATTCTAATAATTTTCTGGAGGTTTTAATTGCTGGGGTCAAATTGACCCCGAGGGTAAAATATGTCAGTAAATATAAAGGTAACAGGAGGGTTAAACATTGAATGGGGTCAAATTTACCCTAAGGCAACAGGAGGGTTAAAAGCAGTTGTATAAAAAAAGTCTCAGATTCTGCGAGCTTGCGTCTTATTACATATTCTGCACATTGAACCCACACACTTGTGCAAAAGTGTGACACACACGAAAAACATTCATGAGGAATTGTATAACTCCGGTGCTTTAATGTGATCGGCTGAGCTTCGTTTCAACCCTCACAAAACAAACACAAAACGCAGCTGTGACCGTTATTATTTTATCGTGGCGAAACAAATGACAAAATGTTGGGTTTTTTCCCTTTGTGAAGTTTTTATTTACTAGATGTGTTAACGTGTGGATAACTGGGAGGAAATTAAATAGCTGGAATAAAAACACAGGAGACAGAAGATATACGGAATAGGCAGTTTAATAAGACCTGGCCGAGAACAAGAGGGACGCAGTAAATCAATCCGTCAGAGAGATTTACGCTTTCAATGTATTCACGATAGTTTACAGCGCCGCATCCAAAGACGTGGAGATGGAATACAAAGCAGACGCTAGCTTTCACTGAAGCTGACCTTCACATTCGGCAGGTTTCATCTCACATAATAAACCCCGATGTTCTCTGAGGAGATCTTCGGTTCAACTAAAGGTGTGATTGAGTTTGTGGCTTACTCATCTTTTGTCGAAAAGTCTCTTCGCGTAATTTAGTATTAAAGGGAATCAATTCCCACTTTTTTACAGAATAGGGGCTAATAATAAGTAAAGCGTGAAGACCAGGGCTGTTAACCTCTTAGCGTTCCTGTAAAATCTACTAAAAACTCTAATCTGGGCAAACCCAAAGTCAAATAACAGCTGTAGTAGAACCATTTGGATGGTTTTGGTCTCTTTTGAAAGGTGTTACGGCCTTTCGGTTGTCTAGGGATGCACAGGCCGCAACGTACAAATAATAAGGGATACAGCATTTTCTCTCCCTCTCCTCTCTCTCTTCCTTCCCTTCCCTTCCCTTCTTCTCTTCTCTTCTCTTTGTCTTGTCTTGCTTCTTTCTCTCTCTCTCTCTCCATCGCTCACACTACTACAAAACCATGTCTGATGATCTGATCATCTGATCATCAATGACACCGTCTTCGTCCCGAGAAAGCGTGGTTGAAGTCTGGGAACCTGAGAACCTGCCTGGGCTGGTAGCACGTTGGGCGTGGGCGTGTGGCGTGTCGTGTCAGCCTTTTCGCGTGGATGAGCAGATGACATCTACATCTATGACTATGATTACAGGATTTCTGGTTTTTTGGATTTTTGGTTGCCCTGGTTTAAAGGAAAAAAAAAAGGAAATAAAAGCCGTTAAAGAGCCCTAAAGACTTGACCGACGGAAAAAAGTGGTGGAAAATGGAGATAGCAGGTGTGGACAGGTGTGCGCAATTTGGCTACAGCTGCTGGCAGACCACAAATCCCAATCTTCTGCTCCTGGCTCCCCTTGGCCAACGGTGCCCTGGGCCGTTACTGGAACAACAACTCTGAAGGAGACTGAGCTGAATTCTCTCTCTCTTCTTCCCTTCCCCCATCCACCTTTGGTTGTTGGCTTTTCAGACCTTTTCAAGGCTATCTCATGGCAACGACCATCTGAACTCTTGCGAGAACTCTCTCTCTGTGGCCTGGGGGATGGGGACACAGAACACACGCACACACGAACTTTCAATAATACTGATTGACCCCCCCCCCCCCCCCCATCACGCGCCTTTTTTTTTACCCCCAGGGGGAGACGGGGCTGTGGCTGGCACTGCTGTGATGGCGCCGGACGGCTGGGGCGCTTGTCGGTGCTGGTTACCTTCTGCCCCCAATGGATGGGCTGTGCTAAGGTGTTTTTTGTACCTGTAATGGGCAAACAAAGGAGGCAATCAATAAAGTGAAAAACTTAAGCAAATAAGGAATATTTATTAGCAAAGTTAAGGCTAAACAAAGGTGAACTAAAACATAAGCAAAGAAAAAGGCGTCAGGGTCTCCAATGCAAACACAATAAAACCCCCATGCCAACTAGAAAACCAAAGATCCCACTGACCTACCACAGAAGAAAGGAAAAACAATACTGAACTCCCTGTCTGACCACAAAAGAGGAACAAATGGACAACAAAAATGGCAGAGAACCCCTACAAGCTTCACCTGCAGAGACACAAATGGTGGCCTACACTTTGGCACCATACCACGGAAATCAGAGGTCGAAAGAGAGAGAGAGAAACACTTAGTCAGGGGGTATTTATGCCCCGCCCACTGATTAGGCGATCCCTCTCAGGTGGTGTTGCTCCAGGCGTACCAGACCTGAAAGACATAGCTCCACCCTCTTCCTGAAAGAGGGCCGTCTAAGTCACGGGACGTAACAAAAGGTAACACTCTGAAATGTTTCCCCCCCCCAACAGTTAGAATCAAGTGCTGCTGACATTGAGTTATATAAGTTGGAACACACATAAGTAGAAGGTTTTCTTTTTCCGCCTGAATATTTGTGTGAAATAGATGGCTGCAGATGATTATAGCTGGGACATTTAAGCTAAACAACACAATGGGAGCATTACCTAGTCCAAGAACAAATGAGGATTTGACACATGATTTACTCAGGCTTTGTCTAGGCGTTTGACTATTGTACAAACAAATACAAAGACGGCCTAAAGGGATTAACCTTTTAAGCACCAAGCTTTTTTTCAGGCCTCTGCTCTGAAAAGTGCACACCCAAACTAAAAAGGCCATATCTCTGCAACCGGGCTATCTTAATCATTTTTACCTTTTTAAACATTTTTTTCTTTTGTTCAGATGTGTACATATCAGTCTATATGTTACTGGGGGAGAGTAAATGAAGATGGCACACAGACAAAATATAAAAATGTCATGTCCGAATTGAAAAAAATCACTTCCAAGATGAATATTTTTTTTTTAACAAGGCGGTTGAAATGTTTAAAACTCTCACAAATCATATTAAAATATGTGAACATTCTCACTGCAAAGTTTGACTTTGACAAAGTGAAGCAGAATAAAGTTAGAGAGCTTTTAGTCCAGAGAATTCAGACGATGTCTCCAAAACGGCCATTTTGGAAAATGTTGGCAAATTTTGGATTTGAATTTTCTCATGTAACAAACCATATACTTCACTTCTATGTTACTCATGATGTTCAATATATCCAGATAGTATTTTACAACTTTTGAAAAGAAAAAACTATATTTGTATGAGCAGCCAGGTCACCAATTTGGCATTGGAGAAATATTACCCGGTGTTGCTGCCGCCAGCAGCCTTGTATCCCATCCAATACAAACATCTACACCAATAATCTATTTTTATGAGGGGAACAAAATGTAAAACTTCTTCTTCCTGTAAAACTAAATATTACATTGAGCTCCAACCAAATTCCCACCAATAATCTCAAGACATGTATCCATCCATCAGTTATTCTGCAACTCTCAGTGGCAATAAGGGAGGTTGCCCCCCCCCACATCCTTTTCAGTAGGAAGAAAAAGGAAAGGAAACACAGCTATGTGCATTTTTTGACCGCTATGAATCATGGGAGCTACTTGAGGCCGCTGGCTGCCCTTAAAACTGTGCTCTGCAACTGAGACCCACGAGACCGCTGCCTTCTGCCGCTGACATTCTTGCTCTTTGCCTGCTTAACCTTGTACAGCGGCATCAACAATGCCTGTTGTGATGCTGTGTGGTATGGAGTCTTTTTCGATAGCTGAAGAGGACCCTTGAGGACCCAGTGGAGAGAGGATGAAGAGCATCGCCTATCTCAATCATCATATACATTGTAGTTCTACTTACTGCATTTTCAATGGCAGTTGGTTGGAAAAGCACAGAAAAAAACGTTTTAAAAACGCGTCGCTAGTAAAACCATTGATTTCCTATGGTACGTGCACATTCCAGGACCTAACCCTTTTATGCCCTAACCCTATAAGGCCCTAACCCTAACCCTTTAAGGCCCTAACCCTATAAGGCCCTAACCCTATAAGGCCCTAACCCTAACCCTATAAGGCCTTAACCCTAACCCTATAAGGCCCTAACCCTATAAGGCCTTAACCCTAACCCTATAAGGCCCTAACCCTATAAGGCCCTAACCCTATAAGGCCTTAACCCTAACCCTATAAGGCCCTAACCCTAACCCTTTAAGGCCCTAACCCTATAAGGCCCTAACCCTTTAAGGCCCTAACCCTAACCCTTTCAGGCGCAGCATGTTTTTCTAGGGTTTTTAAGCGTGCATAAGTTAAAATATTCTCAACTTTATGTCATGACCCGGAGTTACTGTCTTGTTTTGTGTCTTATTTTGAAGTCCTTGTGTCATCTGTCTCCCTGTGGTTGTCTGCCCTGGTCCTGATTGTTTCCTTCTGTGTGATTGCTGGCCCCGCCCTCATTGTGTCCACCTGTGTCTCGTTCCCCGTTGTCCAATCACCTCCGCCTGCCTGTGTCTTTAAACCCTGTTCGTCTCATTCCCAGTGTGGCGTCGTACCGTTTGGATCATGTTTGTCGTCCTGTGTTACCTGTCTGGTTGTAATTCAGAATAAAATATTGGTTTGCAAGTTATGTCGGCATTTGGGTGCTCTCTCTCTCTACGGCAACACTTGACACTTTAAGCGTGAGGCACATCAATGTCACACTCGGCCAAGGCAGCCAATGGGAACAAGCAAGAGGCCCAAGGCAGCCAATGGGATCAAGCAGGAGGCCCAAGGCAGCCAATGGGATCAAGCAGGAGGCCCAAGGCAGCCAATGGGATCAAGCAGGAGGCGGACTTTCCTTCCTGTTGTTCTGACGAGACGCTCATATTAGCGGTATTCAATTACGATTATTGGGTTATGTAAAATGAAATAAACTGAATGTGTTTGTTGGGGCTCAGGCATGTTATTATTATGAAGAAAGCTATTGCAGCTACATGGGGAGGTTGCATGTATCAGCCAGAATTCAAGAGGAGGAGGAGGAGGAACCATCACTGACAGCAGGTGAGGAAACTCATGCTGTAAATGTGCACCAGTGGAAAGTGATGTAAAGAGGCCAGTTTCTTTTGGATGACAGCCCTATGGGGCTAAGTGGCAATTGAGCTAATGCGGCGAATAGCATTCAATTAGCTCGCTATCTGATGACATGCTCGTAGAAGCTGGTAACATGCTACTCAGCAACACGAGCAATCGAGTTAAAAGGAACAAGAAAATGTTTATACAAAAGACGTGTTCGTACCATTGAGTCTCTCGGGGTCACGTCCGTGCGGGCTGCTTTATGAAATGGAACAGTGCCACTCAGCGAAAAGGATCCGCTCGGCTCTCCGTTGAGACGGTTTGCAGTCGCACTAAATGGTGCAAACGCTTGCAGAGTTCAGCCGAGCACACGGAAGAAAAGCGGCGGACGGAACGACTCTAACCATGCGGTGGAATTGTCGCGACTACAAGAGAATATATTTGTTTGTTTTGGATTCACTGTCATTAAATGTTGATTTAAACTAAGACATAAAGGAGCACAGACGGAAAAGAGAAAAAAAGATGGCAAACGGCATGTCGACACAGTGAAGCAAAGGGACAGGAGGCGTCTGTACGTTCCCAAATTAAACTCTCTCTGTTGAGCCGAGGAATATCTTGTGCGCTATCTGAGTGGAAAACGACTCTGAATCTAATTTAAATGATGTAAATCTTGGCAGCGATAGTGGAAAACTTTGCACTTCCAATGCATTGCTAAATGTGTTGGCTAGTGTTTGTATGTGTGAATATATATATATTCATATATATTTATATATATATATATATTTATTTATATATATTTATTTATATATATATTTCACATAGACGTACATTTAAGACATAATTTTCATGGATATGTCGGATCTGGATGAAATTGCATGTGCACAGTACGAGCACCCTCCCCCTGCAACACACACACACACACACACACGCACACGCACAGTGTTCAGTCAGTGCCTGCTCCTGACATTTCTGAGCGTGCCATAGGGACGAGTGGTTGAGGGCTAAGTGTCTGTCTGTAGGCCTGAGATAACGGCTGTCACCTCCCCGGGTCCTCTCTCGTTCACACACACACACACACACACATAGAAATACACACTCCTCTCTCACACTCCATTTTTCTCACACCAATCCACAATTAAACCATCTATCCGCTCTGACAGTGAACGCTAGTCGGCCGAGCGTTCAGCGGCGCTCGATACCGACGCGCTCTATTGTTGCTTTGTGGAACCGGCAAAGGCTTTAACATTTGGTAGAACTACACTCCCCGTGAATGGAGCTGGCGTGCGACCGTGTTTACGCTTTGTCCCGCTCTCCTGTCTTTTTAGCCCGAGAACTTTTTTTAAAAGTGCTGCGATTACGGCCAAGAGCTGCTGAGGCATTGCTTTCCGGCCGTCCACTTCGGCACGTGTAATGTGCGGGCTTGTCTTTCCCCCGTGAGCGCATGGGGCGTTCCCTCATTGTGCCGACAGCTCATTGTCACGAGGCGGTCGAGGGTCTTTTCACGGAGACGACGGCAGAAACACAACTGCCTTCTTTCACTGACGTCCTCACCCCCCTTTTTCTTTCTCAGGTAATCACTTTCTTATTCAAGCGTGAGCAACACACAAAAAAAAGGAGAGAGAGATGGAAAGAAAGCGTGGGCCGGAGAGAGAATGAACCATTGAAAGGATAATACCCATTTCAGGGCTCCATTGATTTCGATAAATGGCTACACATCATGGCGGGGGATGGGAACAAGGGGGACATTTTCCAACAGACTAAAATGCAGTGACGTTTTTTGTTGTTGTTGTTTAAGATCTGCCGGGGAAATATAGTGTAAGTGTGTGCAGCTGTGTGTCTAAATGTGAGGTCTGAGACCCCCCCCGACCCCAAAAAGAAGCGTGACATACAATCAGCAAAAAAAACAGTGCATCTCTGTCTTCTTCTTCTTCCCTGTGAGTGTGTAGATGTGTGTGTGTGTGTGTGTGTGTGTGTGTGGCTTTGCATTACCAAGCAGGCCCATTTGTCAGTGCAGATTGTAATTAAAGGGGGGGTGGAGGGCTAGGAGCAAGGCAACCAAGAAACAATCAGACTCTCATTTAGGGTGTGTGTGTGTGTGTGTGTGTTTACGTGTGAGATTGCATGGAATGCTAACACGTATGTTGACATCCAGCAGGAATCCATTTTGAAGGCGAGGCCGACGCTCTACCCTTCTTTCAATTTGTCTCCCTCTGACACCGTACACCCGCATCCCGCAGGCGCGCTCCTTTTCCCCACCAGCCCTCCTTCGCTTGTTTGCATTCATCTACATCCCGTCCGTCCTTATCGTTCATCTCCCTCCCTCTCCTCCCCACTTTCATCCTGACTTCCTCCGCTTTTACGAACGCGGAGCTGGCGAAGAACTCTCGGGAGGTTCAAAGCCATTACTTTGGGAGATAGAAGAAACACTGCTGAGGTGTTCTGATTGAGGCCTCTTAAAATTCATAAGCTGTGGAATGAGGCCGGAGATAGGGCGGAGGATGTATGTGGATGTTCATGTGTGTGAATTTGTCAAGTGTTTATGAAGAAAGAAGGAGTAAAGTGTAAGGGATAACTGCTTCCCGTGAGGCGTTTACCTCTTTAAATGATCTCCATACTTTTCTTGTCCTCTTGGTATTTCACTCCTTCCCGTCAGCTCGACAATACTTTGGGGTGTATCCTGACACCCCGCTTCATTGTGTTGTCCATACCTTCTTTTCTTTTTAACCCCACCATCCACGCAGACATCACACACTGTAAAGTTGACTTCCTGAAGGCGGCGATCTTCCTTTTTTTTTTTTTTTGCAAGTTGCTCACGATAAAAAAAAAAATAATATTCCCCACTGGCGTTCTGGTTATGAAAGCACTTAGCGGAGATTATCAGACGCCGGCACACACAAAAACACCTGCTACTTTGTTTCTCCCCGCCTCTGTGTAAAACAAACACACACACACACACACACACATGAAGTACATTAAGAGGGGTTGGATCGATAAGGGGTAGAGGTCAATAGACAACGCGCTCTCACAGGAAAAAATTCAAGATTTCACTGGCAGAGACTCGCTCATCTACTTCACCTCTCCTCCTTCTTTTTTTACTATTCCTTGTTGTCCTCCTCCTCTACAATAGACTCATCCCTCACTCCAGACACCTGGGATAGATTATCACAAAGGCTGAAAAGAACGAAGGAATAAAAAGCAGATAGTCTCCTCTTAGTTGGCGAAAGCCAAAGCTAAGAAACATAACAGTGCTGTTGCCAGCTGGCTTTTTTTTCAAGATAATACCAGCCTAGTTAGAGTAGGTGCACCTGTTATTCTTTTCTGATTTCTTTTTGGGCATTATATGCCTTCATTTGTCAGCAACAGTGGAGAGAGAGACAGGAAACGTGGGCGAACAGTGTAGGAGAATGACAGCAAATGGTCCAGCCAGCCGGGGACTCGCTGCTCGAGGCATATGCACCGATGTGGTATGTGCCTGAACCACTCGGTCGCCCATCGCACCTGTTCTTTTGACTGCATGGTTACATACTGTAAGCCTCAATCTGTAAACGCAGGTGGACACCTTTTCTCCACGGATTGAATACGTTAAAGTTTGCCTCACACCGCAGCCAATTAGGGTGAACCTAAGGATCTTGATCTAGACACTCAAAGATGCTTTACATAAGGCATAGACAAACAGAACAACACTACATAGAAAGACAAGGAGCAAACAATCGGAACAAACAGAACATTTTGGGTGAAAAGGAAAACAAATTTGAGAAGCTGAGCCATGTAGTGGAGGGTAGTGTCCAGGGATAAGTCATGTAGTGGAGGGTAGGGTCCAGGAGTAAGTCATGTAGTGGAGGGTAGTGTCCAGGGGTGAGTCATGTAGTGGAGGGTAGGGTCCAGGGATAAGTCATGTAGTGGAGGGTAGGGTCCAGGAGTAAGTCATGTAGTGTCCAGGGGTAAGTCATGTAGTGGAGGTTAGGGTCCAGGGGTGAGTCATGTAGTGGAGGGTAGTGTCCAGGAGTAAGTCATGTAGTGGAGGGTAGTGTCCAGGGGTAAGTCATGTAGTGGAGGGTAGGGTCCAGGAGTAAGTCATGTAGTGGAGGGTAGTGTCCAGGGGTAAGTCATGTAGTGGAGGTTAGGGTCCAGGGGTGAGTCATGTAGTGGAGGGTAGTGTCCAGGAGTAAGTCATGTAGTGGAGGGTAGTGTCCAGGGGTAAGTCATGTAGTGGAGGGTAGTGTCCAGGGGTGAGTCATGTAGTGGAGGGTAGGGTCCAGGGATAAGTCATGTAGTGGAGGGTAGTGTCAGGAGTGAGTCATGTAGTGGAGGGTAGTATCCAGGAGTGAGTCATGTAGTGGAGGGTAGTGTCCAGGGGTGAGTCATGTAGTGGAGGGTAGGGTCCAGGAGTGAGTCATGTAGTGGAGGGTAGGGTCCAGGAGTAAGTCATGTAGTGGAGGGTAGTGTCCAGGGGTAAGTCATGTAGTGGAGGTTAGGGTCCAGGGGTGAGTCATGTAGTGGAGGGTAGTGTCCAGGGGTGAGTCATGTAGTGGAGGGTAGTGTCCAGGGGTGAGTCATGTAGTGGAGGGTAGTGTCCAGGGGTGAGTCATGTAGTGGAGGGTAGTATCCAGGAGTGAGTCATGTAGTGGAGGGTAGTGTCCAGGGGTGAGTCATGTAGTGGAGGGTAGGGTCCAGGAGTGAGTCATGTAGTGGAGGGTAGGGTCCAGGAGTGAGTCATGTAGTGGAGGGTATTGTCCAGGGGTGAGTCATGTAGTGGAGGGTAGGGTCCAGGAGTGAGTCATGTAGTGGAGGGTATTGTCCAGGGGTGAGTCATGTAGTGGAGGGTATTGTCCAGGGGTGAGTCATGTAGTGGAGGGTATTGTCCAGGGGTGAGTCATGTAGTGGAGGGTAGTGTCCAGGGGTGAGTCATGTAGTGTCCAGGGGTGAGTCATGTAGTGGAGGGTAGGGTCCAGGGGTGAGTCATGTTGTGGAGGGTAGGGTCCAGGGGTGAGTCATGTTGTGGAGGGTAGGGTCCAGGGGTGAGTCATGTAGTGGAGGGTAGTGTCCAGGGGTGAGTCATGTAGTGTCCAGGAGTGAGTCATGTAGTGGAGGGTAGTATCCAGGAGTGAGTCATGTAGTGTCCAGGGGTGAGTCATGTAGTGGAGGGTAGGGTCCAGGGGTGAGTCATGTAGTGGAGGGTATGGTCCAGGGGTGAGTCATGTAGTGTCCAGGAGTGAGTCATGTAGTGGAGGGTAGTATCCAGGAGTGAGTCATGTAGTGTCCAGGGGTGAGTCATGTAGTGGAGGGTAGGGTCCAGGGGTGAGTCGTGTAGTGGAGGGTAGGGTACAGAGGTGAGCCATTCTGAATAACGGGCGATGCTTATTTTTTACTCGGAAACTCTGTTGTCTAGTTACTGGAAAACAAATCTGGGCAAGCAGCTTGAACCTCTAAAAGCTTTTCAAATAAAACAGTTCACATGCTAGAGTCTCTGGGTTAGAGTGAAAGTATACACAGGAATTAGCCCCCAGCTTTCGTAAATAGTTGCACACGGACCTGCTTTTGCGGCGACTTTCCAGCTAACCAAACTGCCTCCTACCTGTCTAGTAATTGTCATTGGGCCATTTAAACAAACCAGCGCAGGCAGCTTTGTTAATGGTTGCTCTGGAAGTTAATTTCTACACAAGAGCTAATCAAGGAGGCCAATATTCTGTGTGTTTACTTTCAATCTGTCTCACCTGAAAAGCTTTATGAGGCTTTTTCAATTCAATTCAGTTCATTTTAAATAGCCCAATATCACAAATTACAAATTATCCTCATTGGGCTTTACAATAGGGCTGCAAATAACGATTACTTTCAGAATCGACTAATCTATTAAGTATTTTTTCGATTAGTCTACTAATCTCATGACTCAAAATGTTGGAATTTGAACTTCATATGTATTTGAGAAACAAGATATGAACGTCAGAACATCATCGTAACAAATACATTAAATAGTAATCCAAATTAAAGTGAAAAAATACTTTAAAAGTAAAGAAAAAGTACGTTCCGCCATACTTGTTAAAAAACATTCTTCTTCTTTGTCTTGATACTTCCCCCAGCCCTTCCTGTAGTGCACTGCAATGCCGAATGAAAATTACCGTTAGCGCTAAATCTTATTATTATACACGATGCATCAATGCAAAAAATAGGCCTAGAAGATGTTTCATAATGGACGATGTTGATTATGCCGACTAATCGTTGCAGCCCTACTTTACAATCTGTACGCATACAACATTACTGACCTTTGACCTCACGTCGGATCAGGAAAAAACCTTTATGGTGGGGAAAAAGTGAAGAAACCTTCAGGAGAGCAACATCGGAGGATCCCTCTCCAGGATGGACAGAAGCTATATATGTCATGTGTAGTGATGAACAGCCTGAGTTACAACACGTTCAATGAATGTGACCAAATGTATGAATAATTCGTAGTAGGGATGGAAATACTTTGTAGTAGGCATGGAAATACTTCGTAGTAGGCATGGAAATAATTTGTAGGAGGCATGTAAATAATTTGTGGTAGGTATAGAAATACTTCATAGTAAGCATGGAAATATTTCGTAGTAAGAATGTAAATACTTCGTAGTAGGCATGAAATACTTCTTAGTAGGCATGGAGGCTTGTGTGTGTTGTCTCAACATATCATCCGTGTCAGTCAACGTTTTATGAATCTCCACAATGGGGCTGGAGTTCAAAGTCACCGTGACCCGTAGTAAGACCGGATGCAACAATGACGCAGGTAGACAAGAATACGGACAATAATTCTCTGCCCTTTTGTCAACGGCGTGGAACCTGAGTCAACCGAACTGTCCTGGCCTCTCCGTCTCTGCGTCGTGCTTTTGGGTTCCCGGTACTCATAAGTCCCTGTCTTTTATTGACCACACCATCATCAGGTATTCATCTTTTTTGTTTAATGTTCTTTTTCTATCTTCATCCCCTCCTCCTTTTGTCCCCAGTGACTCTCATCCATCTCTGTCCCTCTCCACAGCATTTGGATCACGTCATCTGGGTTTGACACATACATTTGTTTAGTCTCCATTGGACTAAGTGGATTCACGCGGAATAAAGATTGTCTGTTATAAATTCGAAAGAGAGTGGGATGCGCACGGGGGAGGTATAGGACGAGCGAAGAGGAGGGGGAAGAAGAAAGAACTGAAGAGCGGAGAGATTGATGATTGATCCAGATAGGCCGCACTAAAACGGTGACAATAAGAGAGTGGAATGGAATGAGAGAGCGAGATGACAAAACATATGCTGCTCTGTCTACGCGATCAATCTTAAGTTGCGAGCTCACCTGGAAATTGTCAAACGTTAGCGTGTTTGTGTGTGTGTGTGTGTGTGTGTATGTGTGTAGAGGATTTGAGTGTCTGGCTCTGACTATGATGAGTTTTCTCACAACCAATATACATATTCAGAGAAAAGCGCATCAGTCCATCACGTCTTTTATTCCCGTGTACCTCAGATCGGTGCGTTAGCTTGCGTTGGTGTTTCAGCTAACGTGCTTCTTTTCTTTTGACGTTGTGTGTCCGTAAACAATGGAACTACGCGACACGGACGCAGAATCAATGACGCAAACATGCAATCATGAACTTTATTAGAAATTGGGTGGAAAAATGAGAGCAGCGTGGCTCCATCATTGGGTTTTTTGAATATACAAAAGCATCGAGTGCGGGGAATCGAAGCGGTTCTTCAATTTGTGCTCATTGTGTAAATCAACTTCAACCCACAAAGCTCTCAAAGTGCATGAATCATTTTAGCATTGACGGACCAGACAGAGGACAAAGTAAGATGAATGTCTTACAAAAAGTAGTAAATGTACAAATGGAATGGTTATTAAGGTTTTTACGGCTCGTGTAACTTACTTTTAATGTTTTTTCTTACTTACATTTAATCGTATGGATTACTTACTTTGAATGTGCTGTACTGTAGCTTTGCATTGTGTGTATTTTGTGTACTTCTTACCACATATACTGTTATAGTGGGTTTTATCCTGTACCGTTTGTTATTGTATTATGTATATTATGGTCTGTCAAGGAGCAAATTAGCTGAAGCTACAATCTGGTACAGTGCATTAAATGGTGATATGTACATGGTTTCTTTTGAATAAAGATAATATAAAATGTGTATTTCCAAGCTAAATAACCTTTTTTTTTATTTAGTAAAGTGCTTTATGCTACACTTTACAACAAAACATTACTTTTTCGCCAGAACGCTACATATTCCAAACGCCATGATTCAATGCTCAGCATGTCTGTGGATGGGATACCACATTGATTTGCAGCCGTGTGAGAGGAAAAGAAATCCTCAGTTTTTACACCATTTGTCTCAAATGATTAAAATCCGAGAATGATGAACAAAAATAAAACGTCTTAAATCTTACACTCTTAAATCAGGCATTCGCAGTAAGCTAAAAAAAAAACAATCCGTTTGATCAAAATCCATAATAATGGCTGATTAAAAAATGACTCAGCCAGTTATGTTTCCATTATAATAAAAAAAATTATAAAGGGGGGAGGGGGGCACAACAGTAGTGAGGGGTAAACGGAGGAAAATGAGAAGGAAATCCATCATAATTAAGCGATGGCGTAAAGAATGGGAATGTGTGTCTTTTAATAGATGACTGCTAATTGAGGAGAGAGCACAAAGCTGATTCTGCTGCGTATTAGCTTTTAATTACCCTAAACAAAGGCAAAAACACACAGACACACGTCTGCACGTACACCCGCAGACACAAATCTCTCTCTCACACACACACACACACACACAGGCATTAACACACACACTTTGTTCAAGGTTTTCAGTCCCTAGATGGCCTCATAGTTTTAGTGAGCGAGATCATTGCTTTACTTTGGATTCTTGCATGCTCAGAATCTTAACCGGCTCATTATTGAATTTACCAATGTCTAACAGCATAATTATTACACATTTCATACAATCAACTGACGGAGCATCTTAGTTGAAGTGTGCCGCAATTTTACGCTCGAAGGTTCCCCCCCTCTTGATGCAAGCCGAAGTTTGTCAGCTTCTATTATTTATTTGGGGCCTAACAAGCCAAACTGCATCTGCTGAGAAGAAAAGCAGCGCCGCCAGATTCACTAATTCATGTGACGAGACGGTACAGCAACATCTGCTGAGGGGGACAGTGATCGGCGGGCAAAAAGAAGATTTCATGATTTGAATGCAGTGAGTGAATTCAAGTTTGTGAAGATTCACCAGGACAGCTCGAAGAAAAGAAAGAAAAATAAGGCAACAATTCCCCCAAAATATGCATTTTTATTTAATCATAATGAAAGACAAGTCAGGATGTACAGAAGGCCCGTGTCTTAGCTTTTTTTTTTACCGAGGGCACCCATCAGTTACTTCATCTGTATGCAAAGTATTTCCTTAGAATAGCAGCCAATACACCGCGACCTGCGTAAAATGGGTTTACGAAAAATGTACACACAGGCACAGGCTTCGTTTCTCTCTTGCTTTATGGATTCCATTTTCTCTCTCTCTCTCTCTCTACTTATTGTTAACCATCAGACGTCCCTCCGCCCGGATTAGAACTCTGTTATGAGAGCCGAGATGGCTTTAATGGCGGATGGGACGATATGCAAAGTGGCTGTCGCTAACTCTATCGCAGGCTAATTAACCTCCGTGTCCTCTGCACACGGAGACTTTATAGGAGACTACAGGGAGTCCTCTCACTGGACCCAAGTTATTGGAAAGTCACCGAACAGATTCAGGCTTGCGTGACATTTGATATACACTACCGTTCAACAGGGTTGGGTCCCTTGGAAAAAGAAAAAAAAAACTTAGAAATGTCCTTATTTTTCAATGAAAAGCACAGTTTTTTTCAAATGAAGATACCATTTAATTAATCCTAAATAAAATATATATTATTAATGTGTAAATGACTATTCTCGGGTTTTTAATAAAATCTCTCCATAGGTGTATAGAGGCCCATCTCCAGTGTTCTAATGGTACATTGTGTTATCGCCTTAGAAGACTAACGGAGGGGTAGAAAACCCTTGAAACCCCTTTTTATATGAGCGCAGCTGAAAACAGTTATGCTGGTGAGAGATGCTCTCAAACTAGCCTTTCTTTGAGCGACAAGTTTGAAGAACAAAGTAAATATTTAAAATACAAATCATTCATTCTAACCTTGTCAATGTCTTGACTATTTGATATTCATTTTGCAACTTATTTGAGAAATAAAAGTCTGAGTTTTCATGGACAACACAATTGTCTGGGTCACCCCAAACTTTTGAACGTTAGTGTAATGTAAATCAAATGTAATTAAAATGGATGAATCCACATGTATACATTTCATGAAACTTAATGAGAAAAAAAGAGAAAAAAAACTGTGAGACCAAAATATATAATAACACGACACTTGTTCACTTTTAACCCTCCTGTTGCCTTAGGGTCATTTTGACCCGATTAAATATTACACCCTCCTGTCGCCTTTGGGTCATTTTGACCCGATTCAATGTTTCACCCTCCTGTTACCTTTATATTTACTAACATATTTTACCCTTTGGGTTCAATTTGACGCCAGCAATTAAAACCTCCAGAAAATTATTATAATTAATATTGTTTTCCAAGTTTAAGTGTGAGGCACTTTATGTTTGTTTGTTGACTACCGAAAGAACACCGACATTAAACATTGAATGGGGTCAATTTAATCCTAAGGCGACACGAGGGTGTAATATTGATTCGGGTCAAAATGACCCTAAGGCAACACAAGGGTTAAACAATTGATGTCTGCGTTTAAGATTTTATTTTGTCTTATTTATTTTCTGTCTTTTTTTAAAATTAGAATGTCCTGGCTTAATTTGTTTTTTACCCGTTGGTGCTGTACTGACTGATGAGTCGCCAACTTTATTTCAACTTACCTTATGGTCTCAATTGCTAAAGTTTCTTCGATACAGCATGATGTTGATTGCGTCTATAATATAAATCTAAGTAAAGCACTGACATGTGAAAAGAGTCTTTATATTGCTAAATATAATAATAAATGGACTTTCACTGCTATCACTCCATGTGACAATCGTCCAGGGCTGCTGATCACTTCAGGAAACGGAGTGGCGGTTGATAGTTGCCTGAGATTTGTATAAACGTGGGTGAAGGACAAGCCCTCCACAGGAAATCAGAGAACAATGAGACAGAATGTCCGTCATCAAAGCAGCACCCTGAAAAGTTAAACATACACATTATATTGTGATTATTTCTATTTCTAGCTTTTTACTCTAAGTTCTGAATGGTGCCATCGAATGAAACTGCATCGAGCTACCTAACAAGCGTCGTCGTCGATACATCGGCCCACTGGGATGTATTGTCAGGAATAAAAGCGTTTCAAAAACATCCCAATCTCCATCCCCACTCCTCCATGAGCCCACACTTTGAATGTAGTGTTTACAAAATGCAAACTACTAAAATCCACTCATTGTGCCTTTAACTAAAAGGGCTGCTGAATAAAATGATTCAACGGCGTGCATGAGAAGCTTCGGCGTGCCTTTTTGTTTTAAGTGCCTCTCTCCGAGTGGCAGTTATACTTGCGGTGCTGAACAACACCGTTTCCCTCTCTCTCTCTCTCTCTCTCGGTCTCCCCACAATTATGTTCAAAGGCAGCATTCACTGTTAAAACCCCACTCTAGCTCAGTGCTAAATCATCGCTGCGGGTGTGTCATGTTTTCAATTTAAAAATGTATGTGCTCCACCCACACTGCCATCATCCCTCTCTCTCTCTCTCTCTCCTCACTCAGAAACAAACAAAAAGGCTTTTTTGGACACGTGCATCTCACGCACCACCGTTGCCATTACTGTTGCTTAAGAGTGGAAGCATCCTTTTCAATGATACAATTACATTTTGTAGAAGGACCGAGACAATTTACAGCCTATACACATACATAAATAAAAAAGTCAGCTACTCAAATTAATCCTCAGTGCTCTCTGCTTCCATTTCGGCCAAGTCCATTAATCATGCCACTGATAAACACGGGGCCATAATCTGATTTTGTAATAAGGTGCTGCGGTGCGTCGACTAGCACCCACGCAGAGCTGCATGCTCACAGATGCCCACCTACACACAGCGCTTGAATCCCCCTTGTGCAGAACCAATGATCGGCAATGGAGAGTAACAATTGGAGCCGTTTCAAACAATGCTTGTTTACAGTTTGTTGGAAAACGACACAAAAGGTTAAGGACCTTCGTGGAAGACACACCAACGTATATATGTGATCCATAGCTCCTGACGGGGCGTTGTATGCGGTTGGCTTTAATTAAACGGTCATCATGTCGGGCAATATGAAAGCTGTAGAAGACAGTTTCTGGTTATTGAAGGGCAGTTTGCTACAGAATGCACACTAGCAGCTAGCACAGGGGCGTTGTTTGACCTATTTCACGAGGCTTCAGCATTATTGTCTTTTATTTATTAGATTTAACTTTTGCTTTTCACATGGACAACGTACATATGTGCCTGTGTTCTTGTTTGTATGTTTTCTCCTTCAAATTACAATCCAATAGCCTATCATCAAACTTAACATTATAATGCCGGGCACTAGGACCCTGGGGAGGCTGCTGCGCTGGCTTTCTCACTCTGCCAAGTAACGTCTTTCGTTAACTCAGCCGGGATTACAGCCAATGAGGTTAGCTCAAAGTAAATGATGCACAGAGTGACCTTATGAGTCCAAGTAGTTGCATAATGTGGCTCTATATATATATATATATATATATATCGTTAGTTGTTCACGATTGTTAGCTGCATACATTTAGCTTTACTTGAGGCAAATGAAAGGAAAGAGTTAGAAACTGTCTCCAGTGAGCGAGAGTGTGAACGACGGAATAAGAAACAGGATGAAGGAAGCAAGACGGAGGCACAGAGGAGGGAGAAATGATTACATGATTGAGTAACGACGAGGTGAGAGAGGGAGCGGGACGGGAGCAGAGTGGATGGAAGAAGAAAATAGAGGTAGATAAAGAAGGGAGTATTTCAAAGGGATTATATATAAAAAACCTGTGATCAGAATATCAACGGAGATTAAGCCACAGTAGAGGAGTTAAAAGAAAGGTAAGATGCAACCACCTGGAAAAGTTCTGACAAGTGGATGGAGGGAATGAGGGAGAGAATATTGAGGAGCTGTAAGTGGAAACAAAAAAGAAGTAGCATGGCTGAGAGGGAAGAGGTGCTTTGGTTATTTCTGTTTCACCCCGTAATGGGATGATTTTTCACTGGAGACCAGACCAGATGAGCACCTATTTCACATGATGGGATTTCCCATGGCTGCAATCCCCCACGGGAGCAAGGCCCTTCTTCATTCGTTTGATTTTGACTTTGATAGAAAGAGCAAAAGGTCATTTGTTTTCCTGCTCTGTGGCGGATTTAAGTGGATGATTACAGCCGACTTCTATGGAGGATAGAGAAAATAGGGAGGCATTGAGACACATAGGCTGAGGTAATAAGGGACTTTATTTATTTGAGGACTCATTCGTCAACTCTAACTTGATGCCAGTTATGTGGTGTTGTCTTCTGGAGTGAGTGAGTGGGTGGCAAAGAGAGGCACAAGTAAATAGACACAGAAAGAGAGAGTGTGTTTGTGTTACAGTCCATCAGTAAAGGCTGCATGAAACTGTAAAGGTGTCACAAAACTAAGTGATTTATCAATCCAAGCCTCTAAGTAGAAAGTGACTTTGAGATTGCATGTCGCAGGTTACAAAAACACGTTTCCTAAATATATTTGACATTGCCGTATTCAATACTAACAGACACACACTCTCCTCTGGTTTCTTAATTCCCTGTGCTCGAAAAACATTGACACCAACAAACCAGTGTTTTTAACCCTTTCCCTTTAAGCAATGAACCCTCTGTCTCGATGTGCATCAACAAATCCTTTAGAAATAGTTATTTCATAATTATTCAATAACATATAAGTGTATGTTGATTTACTGAATTGTATATATTGTATATCAAATCAGACACGGCTGGCAAAATGCTGCGTATTACTTTTTTTCTTTTTCAACCCACTGGTCAAAGGTTTAAGAACCACTGGTGTAGAGTATGAGTTGTCTTTGCGTTAGCTCCCACCAGTATTTCATGTCTAATTGGATTGCTTTGGTAAAACGACACCACTAAAGAGTCTGCACCTCCACAATGTATAGCATGTTGACTCTTCACCTTCCCTGAAAGAAAAACAAGTAAAAATAAAACATACTGTATTCTAACTCCCAACTCGTTAAATAGAGTCTCGGTCAGTGGCCTTCATCCTCGCTCTGCGGCACTCCAGGTACTCCCCTAGCCACTGTAATGAGAATTTTATATATTTTTAGTGATATTATCTTTTGTTAATCATCTTCTTTCCTGGAAAGGTTATTAAACATATTTCATACTATCTCCTGTACCTTTTGTCAAAGAAACAATCACTTGTGGAGACAGATTATAACAAAAGACAGGATGAAGACTGTTAGGTGTTATAATTCCCAGGATCTTTTGATGTCTACTCATTAAAGGACCTGAAGACAAATGTCTCCTTCTGGATCCTCCTTCTCGTTTCCCTTAAACACATGCCTTGTTTCATTGACTCTTCAGTCCACCCTTAGCAGACTCCCAAGGGACTCCGTGTAACGGTGACTCTTCAGTTCACCCTTAGCAGACTCCCAAGGGACTCCGTGTAACGGTTACTCTTCAGTTCACCCTTAGCAGACTCCCGAGGGACTCCGTGTTACGGTGACTCTTCAGTTCATCCTTAGCAGACTCCCGAGGGACTCCGTGTAACGGTGACTCTTCAGTTCACCCTTAGCAGACTCCCAAGGGACTCCGTGTAACGGTTACTCTTCAGTTCACCCTTAGCAGACTCCCGAGGGACTCCGTGTTACGGTGACTCTTCAGTTCACCCTTAGCAGACTCCCGAGGGACTCTGTGTAACGGTGACTATTCAGTTCAACCTTAGCAGACTCCAGAGGGACTCCGTGTAATGGTGACTCTTCAATTCACCCTTAGCAGACTCCCGAGGGACGCTGTGTAACGGTGACTCTTCAGTTCACCCTTAGCAGGGACTCCGTGTAACGGTGACTCTTATTGCAAGAATAAATGATTTCATAGACGAGTTCTGGTTCATTGCTATCGACAAATGTTGCGGTCGCACCACTCTTCAGTGTCGTGTCTTTACGAAACAAACTTCTGATCTCACAGGAAGTAGTAGGATAACGCAACAAAGACACTTAGTTGGGCAAAGAGGAAGAGTGTAATCCACGTAAACTTGACCAACAACTCGTGTGACAAAATTTAAATGATTACTTGTAGTGTTCCTTCCACATATACACACACATTAGAGATATATAGGAGAATTCAATTCAATTCAATTCAATTCAGTTTATTTGTATAGCCCAATTTCACAAATTACAAATTTGTCTCGGAGTGCTTTACAATCTGTACACATAGACATCCCTGCCCCAAAACCTCACATCGGACCAGGAAAAACTCCCAAATAACCCTTCAGGGGGAAAAAAAGGGAAGAAACCTGGAGGAGAGCAACAGAGGAGGATCCCTCTCCAGGATGGACAGATGCAATAGATGTAATGTGTACAGAAGGACAGATTTAGAGTTAAAATACATTCAATGAATATGACAGAGTGTATGAATAGTTCATAGTAGGCATATTCCACGATGGAGACCTCCACGATCCATCAGGCAGATGGCGGTGGGGAGGAGTGGGCGGAGTCTCAACAGTAGGCGGAGTCTCAACAGGACAGTGGCGTAGTCAGGAGCAGGAATTCCACGACCAAGACCTCAATGATCCATCAGGCAGATAGGATCTATGTCGTCTCATAGGGTCCGATGACCCCATGAGACGTGAAGTCAAAAGGACTCCGGGGAGAAAGCAGAGTTAGTAACGTGTGATTGAGAGATGAAAATTCATCCTTAAGGAGAGAAAAAAAGAGGAGATAGGTACTCAGTGCATCCTAAACGTCCCCCGGCAGCTATAAGCCTATAGCAGCATATCAAGGGGCTGGACCAGGTGAACCTGATTCAGCCCTAACTATAAGCTCTGTCAAAGAGGAAAGTCTTAAGTCTACTCTTAAACGAGGTGACTGTGTCTGCCTCCCGGACTGAAATTGGAAGCTGGTTCCATAGAAGAGGAGCTTGATAACTAAAGGCTCTGGCTCCCATTCTACTTTTTAAGACTCTAGGAACTACAAGTAGTCCCACATTTAGTGAGCGTAGCTCTCTAGTGGGGCAATATGGTACTATAAGCTCCTTAAGATATGATGGTGCATCACCAATCAAGGCTTTGTACGTTAAGAGAAGAATTTTAAAAGTGATTCTTGATTTTACTGGGAGCCAGTGCAGAGCAGCTAGTGCAGGAGTGATGTGATCTCTTTTCTTAGTTTTAGTGAGAACACGAGCTGCAGCATTCTGGATCAACTGGAGGGTTAGGGTTAGGGTTAACCCTAACCCTAAGAGACTTATTAGAGCAGCCTGATAATAAGGAGTTGCAGTAATCCAGTCTCGAAGTAACGAACGCGTGAACCAATTTTTCTGCATCTTTTTGAGACAAGATGTGCCTGATTTTTGAAATATTACGTAGATGAAAGAATGCAGTCCTTGAGATTTGCTTTACGTGGGAGTTAAAGGACAAGTCCCGATCAAAGATATATCTACAACAAAAAGTGTGTAATATTCATCCAATGCTTTCTGATGAAAAGCTGGTAATCACAGACCAAACTACAGGTCTGAAACACAGCTAACGTACAGTATATAATAACACGTTTTCTAAAGAGCCTTTACAAGAGCATCTTATACACGATACAAATATTCTAAAAACAGTAGAAAATTGTGAATCTTTAGTCCTCAGTGTGTAGTGATGCTTGAACTACAATTCCTAAGCGAGTCCTGCTTAACATCTCCCCCACCTTTTATCTGAGGGATGCCGAGCTACATACACCACTAGGGGATCAATTAAACCTCTCTTTCCTCCTCTTTACACCTTCTCAAATCAGGAGGGGAGGATTTCAAACGATGGATGGAACCTCCCCCACATTCCCCCCAATTAAGACCCTCTTCAAAAGCATGCGTTAAGATGTAGTTTTCTTTTATGAACCGTGGCGTGGTCTTCCGTGTTGCTTATTCCTGCCACTGAAGGAGGAGTCTAACAACAGGGGAAAAGAGGCTGAAGGGAATGCTATAAAAGCCATAGTTCCCTTTGTGTCCTTGGAGTTCATGTTTCAGTAATAATAGTAAATCCCAAATTCATACACAGACATTACAGAAGTCCCACCAGGCTCTGAAAGGGAGTTTGGACATTTATTTCGTTTTATATATCGTATATATTTTATGGAACATATGTTCACAGTGAAAAAATATGTACAAATGTATTCACTGTGGTGGTTTAAGCACGTGGCAGAAATGTGTAATTGTTCCGTTTCTAGCCAAGTTCTCACTGATTTCAACTCCGACACTCACAATAGAAATCCTACGAGGTGTGAACAGTATACATGTTGTGTTCAGTTCAACAACTACATGTCCCATGAGGCTTCACGGGGCTGGCGTGTTCACATAATGTGGGATGGAAAAAACAACAAGGATACCGGAGTTACAACATTCCAGCATTACCAGGCATCACACTTACGTTACTGTCAATATACTCACTTAATTAATAATTAACATTTTTAGGAACTCTCATTTTATTTGATTCAGTGCTTACTGAGGAGGAATGTTGTTGAATTTAACTGAACTACATGGTGCTAGGTGTCACTGGGTAATTAGCAAATTAGCATGAAACTTAACTTAACACATGAACTTAAATGCCATATTTAGTAATATTGTTGATGGATTCGGGTCCAAATCTTGACTTTTTTTTTTTAAATGTTGTAATTCTACATATTGTGTTATAGATATGTATAGCAACTGTCCTCTACTGGTTAAAACCCAGTCATTTTAAATACATTTTGACGTTGGCTGATTGGAGGCTGCTGATGCACTGGCTTATAGGACGTTCTAGGATACACTGAGCACCTACTTTTTCTTGGTGGGATCCTCCTCTGTTGCTGATGTGAAAGGGTTTTTTCTATTTTTGGGGAGTTTCCGGATCCGATTTGATGTCAAAGGTCAGGGATGTCGTACGTGTACAGATTATAAAGCCCTCTGAGAGAATTTGAATTCATGATATTGGGCTATCTAAAATAAAATGAATTAAATTGAATAAAAAATATGCTAAAATTGAAAAGAAGTGCCCCGCCCACCCAGATGACTTATCAGGCTTTAAACACTGAATTGAACTCTAATTTCTAATTTCTGTCACCTACATCAAAATGTCTGAATCAATATTCAAACAAGTGGACACAAGGTCTACAGAACGCCGACTTTGGCGACTTTCAGCCAAATGCGTCCAAGATTTCTCGTAGTAGCTTACGTAAATGATGGTGACTTAGACGAGTGGTGTAAGAAAATACAGGGAAACAAAGTAAAGTAGAGGGAATAAGATGACAGAACAAAGCACTAAATTTATCAATTGAAGCCGTACATTAAACAACTGCATAAAAAACCCTGACTTCAGATTTTTTAAAACTTAAAAAAAAACACATTCAAACATATTAACTGTCACATCCACTCATTCGACAGAAGTTTCCTGAGGACAAATGAGTATTGATGATCTGTACTAACACATTGTGTAACCTTGCACCAAATTAATTAAAATGTCACCGGTTTCACCGAGTTGAATCATTGAAATGAAAGCTTTGAAATAAAGTGTATTTCATGTCGGATCATTCTTTTTTCTCCCTTTTATTTCGACCCGCTCTCACTAGCACCTTGTGAGTGTCAGAGTAAACTCTGAGGCGAATTCTCAAAGGGCCATGTAAATTACTTGTGCGGTCGATATGTGCAATGGGCCATTCACATACAAGATTTATACCTTTGCTAGTCTTAATTATGTCTGCCTTTTATTTGGTCTGTAAAGCAAGAAGCACAGAAGTTTATAACAAGCCAGCCTATAATAAATCTGGAGTGTGGGATGACCTAGTTGCCAATCGTCTTCACTATCCTTTGCATTACACTCTTTATTTCCTCACGATCTACAATATTTTTTCAATATACACTACCGTTCAAAAGTTTGGGGTCACTTAGAAATGTCTATATTTTTCAAAGAAAAGCACTGTTTTTTCAATAAAGATAACGAATCAAAAATACACACTATACATTGTTAATGTGGTAAATGACTATTCTAGGTGGAAACGTCTGGTTTCTAATGAAATATCTCCATAGGTGTTTAGAGGCCCATTTCCATCAACTATCACTCCAGTGTTCTAATGGTACATTGTGTTTGCTAATCGCCTTAGAAGACTAATATCTGATTAGAAAACCCTTGTGCAATTATGTTAGCACAGCTGAAAACAGTTATGCTGGTGATATAAGCTATACAACTGGCCTTCCTTTGAGCTTGAAGTTTGAAGAACAAAATTAATACTTCAAATATTAATCATTATTTTTAACCTTGTCAATGTCTTGACTATATTTTCTATTCAATTTTCAATTCATTTGATAAATAAAAGTGAGTTTTCATGGAAGACACGAAATTGTCTGGATGACCCCAAACTTTTGAACGGTAGTGTATATTAATTATATTCAGTATTTTCTTGCTCCTTTTTGTTCCCTGTCACACGTCTCTCTGGTTCTAGTTGATTTCACTAATTATATTTTGACTAAATATTAAAACAAGTTGACTTCTTTTTTTTATTTATTGAAAGTAAGCATCAATTAGACATTTAAAGATGCCTTTCAGACAATTGAAATTGCATGTGCAGATTTTTAGATGATGCTCATTTGAGTTAAATGCATATTTAGAGCAAGACGTTTAAAACATAGGGTAAACAACAAAAAATAGACAGAATGAAACAAAAAACAAAAAGAAAACTGCATAACTAGGGAGTGATCTATAGAGCGTATTCACTCACGTGACCACAACAACCTTTGGCGGCCATGTTGGGGTCCATGCACGGCATTGTTTTGCTTTATTTTATGCCGCTCTTCTTTAGAAATGACCATTATATCCTGAAGGAGACACAATTTCAGTTCAAACCGGTGTGCCTTGTGATTATGGTCCTGTGCCTCATTGTTGGATGTGGGACTAATGATTCAGAATATGGGTTTATCAGCTCAACAAGACAGGCTATAACTTCAACTTGTCATGCATCTACTTCGGCTTCACTCGGCGTATGAGCGTTAGGACTGTTCTCATGTGTTTCTGTTGACACATCGGGTTGTGGGCACGTTTCCATTGACACACTCTCGTAAATAATTTCTTTTTGCTTTTTTCGCCGAGCGAAAATCAATGTTTCACTTGCGCAAAAGGAACTGTGGATGGAAACTTGGGAGGAAGCCATGAACATGGCAACTCCGTCGGGCGATATCTGCCTTTACTCTGTGATTCATTTCAAGGTAAAATAAAACACTGGCTCCATGGGAACAGCACTCAGCACGGCCAGCCAAACAGTCACTGCTGGTCCTGAAGGAGCTGGAAGCGGCTTCATCCAGACACTCGTCCTGGAGGCGGAGCTGTGCGACTACGGATCATATATGAACCCAGACACGCGGCGCTTGATGTTCCAACATTTGTGGTATTTCCACAACAAGTATAACGCAGAAATAGTTGTGAATGTCCCATGGTCGATAGCGGAAATGAAAACTGTTTTACAGGAATGTGACCGGGCTATGTGCTGGTAACTAGCGAATTAACCACAAAGTGTTGAGCGAGTAAAATCAGGTAAAAAAGCGTTGCAAATATTCAATTCCAACCGCTGAAATCTTTCTTTGGTAATGCAGAAGGACATGAGGTTGCTGGGCTCTCGCATAATCAAACAGCGGACACGATAGCCAGGTCAACTTCTTCTGACATTTAATAAGTGGACCCCAAGATGGCGCGATTGAGATTCTGACGTCACGTGAATACGCTCTATTCTCTATTGTACATTGTAAGTTGACTTTTAAAAGAAAGAAGTTGTAAGTCCTTTGCCGCTGCCACAAGTAAAGAAGATGTGGAACGTTTTATTCCTAAAACTGCTTTTGGGTGAATTATGAGCATTGAAGCTCTTACACCGTGTCTTTATTGAGTAGCGGTGGAATCATTAGATCGGGCTGATAAAAGTAACGCTGTGCTATATAATTACCTTTCGTGACACCATAAATATTGCGACAACCTCTCTACCTCCCCGTGTCTTCCTCTCCCTCCCTCAGTCATCCCTTCTTTTCATTTTACAGCAAACTCAGCACATCTAATGGGACTCGCCATTCCAGAAGAGAGAAGGTCACTGAAAGCCTGTTCAGATTGACAAAATAACTCAACACTCCATATAACCTGCCACTCTCAATGTGATGTGTGTGTGACATTTAAATTTTTTTACATTAAACTCTCACCGGTGCACGGGAAAAAAAGGTTGTCCGTGCCAAAGGCGGGGATTCACTTAAACTAACAGTTCTACTGCGGACGTTATTTTGCTGGAAGGATTAAGTGATAAATAAAAATGTAAAATGTTTTAAAGACATACTCTTTGTTGGAAGAAGTTTAAATTCTTATTTAACGGAAAAACCACAGATGACAATCTCCCCTTGAATTATCCAAGACCAAACACATTATAAATGTATATTACTTTTTACTATTCTTTCGAAATACGACCAAAGAAAAGTTCAAACCGTCATAACTACGCTGCCTATTGAATTCTAACTACAAAAACTAATAAACACATTACATCTAGCTTACGCTTTTAGCCAAAGCGACTTACAATCATGTCACATTCATTCATTCACACAGCTACAGGAAGCAAGTCGGGGTTAAGTGTCTTGCTCATGAACACATCGACTAGGGCGGGGATTGAACCGCCAACCTCCGAATTGAAAAACGGATCTGCTAACCACTGTCACCCAAATAGCCATAATTAACCTCAGTTATGCCCACCTGGAATTCAAAGGGAAAGTTGGAGGCTATTCAAGTGTTTGGGTAACAACCAAGTGTCATCTGCATAGCTTAATACTTAATATACAAAGTCTCTGAACTCCATCCACCGTTGAACAATCTTGCCTCGGGCCGTTGGACAACACAGGACTTTTAAAGAATCACCCTGGGCTCTGAGGAAATAATGTTCTGACATTTTATCTAAATAATTCATCCATAAATCCAAAGTAATGAACGGATTATTGTGTAAATGAAAATCACTGTCACTTTTATCCTAGCATCCCATTACATTTGTCAATACGCGTATGAGACTCGTTCATAATTTGGTTGAATGCATCTCTTCAGAATGATATAACGGGTGGCTGACAGTAGATATTCACCTCTGAGCATACATCATATCTTTTAAAGACATCTCATTACTTTAAAAATAAAACATGATTTGCAGTAATAACCGCCACAGTATATGCGTGGGCATGAATGATGAGCGTTAACTTCTTAACCTCCCCATTAAAATCAGTTTAAAAAAGATTGGCTGCTAATAGTGTAAATTCACGACTAATATGTTAATACCAGCCATATTTTCCTTGTTGTGTTGCAAAAGCAACTATGCATTCAATTCTGTTTCCTCTTTTTTTTAAATCCCCTTTCTCTATTAAAAAATAGCTCATTAAAAACAGAGTAACACGAATGAAGGTCGCACATGTTGCCATCTATCATTGAGTAATTATACCCTAAAAAAAACCCACAAGCTGCAATTTCCTCCGAAATGTGGATTCAGAGAGCTCCTCACATGAATGAACGCATGAATGAAGTTGTCTTCCTGAGTGACCTCTGCCTGTAGGAGAGAGAGAGAGAGGGAGGGATGGGTAGAGAGGGGGAGTGATGGAGAAATGAAACAAGATGAAATGAAAGCTAAGGTTGAAGCCGAGTTCTTAAGGGGTCAGAGCATAATTACTGGCAGGAATGCCTGCTCATCGGGTGGTCACAGAAATGCATTTACGAGCACTTACTATTTTAATTTAGCTATCAAAGGGCACTTTCCTTTCGCCGCTATCTCTCTTTTCTCTCTCTCTCTATTTCTTATGCGCTATTGCTACACATTTGCGGCTTTCATTTTGATGAAAAATACAAAAGCACTGACATTTTCCATTAGGCTTTTCCTTCAATGGGTTGTTATTTCAAGAAGAGCACATCAGAAGAGAAAGCACTGCTTAGTTTAAATTGTTTTTAATATATCTTTATGTTAATCACATGGGCTCCCTGTGTTATTTTAGTCACTGTTTTATTTCTTTTGATTAATACATTGTTCTCTCTCAAATTTACAAAGCTTATGTTTATTGCGGCTGAGTTTCGGTCGTGAACGGCTCAAAGATGTAATCTAAGCTTGTAAAACATATTGAATATGTGTAAACCATCAGCAGGATGAGGACATGCGATGGAGGGGATTTAATATGAGAGGCTTCGAGGTAAGAGAATGAAACCAAACGGAAAAATAATCAACTATAAGTGAGAGAAACATGAGGTCAAGTATCACATTTTAATGAAGTCACGTACGCTAAATCAAAATCCATCTGAACTAAACCTCGCCCCTTTGTTTATAAGCAGTGTGCCACTGCCTCCCCCTCGGTTTCAAAGGCTCAAACTTTTAGATAAAATAATAAATTCGATTAAATTGAGGGAAACTACCCAAATTGAGGAAAACACCTGGAAAACACCTGGAAAACTACCGAGCTAACGAACCAGCAACCGACCCATAGAGGACGCCTTCACGGATCCCTCACCCCTACCTACATACACGTAACTCTTCACTTTAAATACACTTAAATACAAGTAACGCTTCACTTTAATTACACTTAAATACAAGTAACTCTTTACTTTAAATACACGTAACTCTTTACTTTAAATACATGTAACTATTTACTTTAACCCTTGTATGGTATTCATTTTTTTGTTCCTCAGAAGGTGTTGTGGGTCTGTTGGACCCGCTGTATTTTTGGGCTTTTAATTCAACACAATCAAACAATTTGATGTTAAAATACTTAACAGATGTTTTCTTCATCCCAATTACGAGCAATATAAACAGCAAATATGGTTAATATTTTCCCTTTAATTTTGTTATAACACGTTTACGAATTAAAGTGCTACTGTTTTTTGTTGTTGATAAAATCAAGAAAACTAATTTTAATCAAGATATGAGTGGACAATATTCAACAAATTTACAAATGAAGCAAGTTTGTTCATAACTATTGAGTTTTATTTATTTGAATTTGTATTGAATTTCATTAGTCATCAGGTAATTTTACATAGCACAACACACAGTTTACATTACACATTGAACACATTACATTGTTGAACACATTGCCTTTTCATACCAGCCTATTCAACATATGAGTGGCAGAGTTTACTGTGTGTGTTGCATATGTACTTCTTGCACTTGATGCATGTGTATTGTGTCTTTCTGTCCGTCTTGGGTCCACACACTTCGCACCGTTTCTTTTTGTTGCTGCCGGCCGCAACCTAGAATGATGAAAAGATCATGAATTTTACTAAAACCTCTGTCTCGTAAGGTATGAGTGTCAAACATATACTGCAACAGCATCACACACACTTACCTCAGGCTCTGCAGATGGTGGTTCTGTAGGTTGGGTGGATGGGGCACCAGCATTGTTCTCCTGAATCCTCCTCACGGTGGCTGCAGAGGCTGAGGTTCTCGGAACATGCTGTCTTCTTAGGATTTGTGGTTTCACCAGTGCCTTTCCAAGTTCCCCAAGAAAGAGGCGCCTCCTCTGGAGCTTCCCTCTGTTCCACTCTGGGTTCAATGCCATCCAGATGACAAAGGCGTTGTACGCCGAGATGTCCAGCATGTCAAAGAAAATCACCAGTGTCCAGCGTAGGCTCCTCCTCTTGCAACTGTAGGCAGACACCAGCTTGTCCAAGTTGTCTACTCCTCCTTTTGAGGCATTGTAGTCCATAATTATCTCTGGTTTGTAGATTCCAAGCATACGAGGAAGTCGCATCACAGGCAGCCCAGATCTTTATACCATACTTGGCAGGTTTCGATGGTATGTACTGTCTAAAGGGGCAGCGGCCCCTAAATGGCATCAGCTGCTCATCAACGGTGACATTGACACACCAGGCCCACTCACATACACACATAAACACACACATACTTAGCTTACAGCAGGCCCACAAACACACACACACACTTACAGCAGGCCCACTCACATACACACACGCGTGCGAACACACACACACACACACACGCGGGCACGCACACACACACACACACACACTTACAGCAGGCCCAGACATGAGGAGGACAGACTGAAGGTACACAGGACCAACAATTTCCACACTGTTATTAGCCCGGGTCCAGTGGACCCGAACACCCTGGATGTAATACAAATGTGTAGGGGGCGGTTACGGTTTGCTGTCGATGAAAATTTTGTCTGATATATGTTCTTCGCAGAAAATTAGCCAAGGCCAATAAGTCTGAGTTTGAAAAAATAATGAATCATATTATTTTTGTTTTGATGAAAAATGAAAACGGGTCCCACAGACCCGAATACCATACAAGGGTTAAATACACTAAAATACAAGTAACTTCACTTTAAATACAAGTAACTCTTCACTTTAATTACACTTAAACACAAGTAACTCTTTACTTTAAATACACGTAACTCTTTACTTTAAATACATGTAACTCTTTACTTTAAATACACTTAAATACAAGTAACTCTTCACTTTAAATACAAGTAACTCTTCACTTTAAATACAAGTAACTCTTCACTTTAAATACATGTAACTCTTCACTTTAAATACACTTAAATACAAGTAACTCTTTACTTTAAATACACTTAAATACAAGTAACTCTTCACTTTAAATACACGGAACTCTTCCCTTTAAATACACTTAAATACAAGTAACTCTTTACTTTAAATACACTTAAATACAAGTAACTCTTTACTTTAAATACAAGTAACTCTTCACTTTAAATACACGGAACTCTTCCCTTTAAATACACTTAAATACAAGTAACTCTTTACTTTAAATACACTTAAATACAAGTAACCTCTCACTTTAAATACACTTAAATACAAGGAACTCTTCACTTTAAATACAAGTAACTCTTCACTTTAAATAGACGTAAGTCTTTACTTTAAATACACTTAAATACAAGTAACTCTTTACTTTAAATACACTTAAATACAAGTAACTCTTTACATTAAATACACGTAACTCTTTACTTTAAATACACGGAACCCTTCACTTTAAATACACTTAAATACAAGTAACTTCACTTTAAATAGACGTAAGTCTTTACTTTAAATACACTTAAACACAAGTAACTATTTACTTTAAATACACTTAAATACAAGTAACTCTTTACATTAAATACACTTAAATACACGTAACTCTTTACTTTAAATACACGGAACTCTTCACTTTAAATACATTTAAATACAAGTAACTTCACTTTAAATAGACATAAGTCTTTACTTTAAATACAAGTAACTCTTCACTTTAAATACACTTAAATACAAGTAACTCTTCACTTGAAATAGACGTAAGTCTTTACTTTAAATACACTTAAATACAAGTAACTCTTTACTTTAAATACACGTGTCACCTTAAACTGACTCACAGTGGTTAAAGTTCTGAAACCGGCCCGTCTGTGCACTTTATCTGATATTTATATTCTTAATTCTCGTGTTGATTGTGGTTGATGTTGTTGTCGACTGTCGCACCGCCCGCCGAGACACATTCCTTGTACATGAAAACATAAAATGGCAATAAAAGGTTCTGATTCTCATTATTTTCTTATTGTACAGACGTGACATCAGAGAAGAGTCATCCGTCGTGTTGCGTCTGCAGCTCGTTTAAAATGTAACTCGTGCACATATTTCTGCTGCTTCCTGTGCCGGCTCATTTGATTGTGTTGGTGTGTGTGTATCGTCAGCTTATCATCCTCAAAATTACTTTACAGTTCCCATAATTAAGTCGACAGCGTCCCGAGCGCGGCCATTTTTAAACCGACGGTGCTTCTAGTTCAATGTTGATTTCCACACATTGATTTATTTGACTTTTTTTTTCATAAATCTGCGTGCATGGGCTGCTTGATCGAGGTAATCTGCTTCCAACGGAGGCGACGCAAGAGGACTGGAATACGGGCTTCCTGTCTACGGCCTTAAAGATTACAGGAAGTAAAACACTGGCATGTCTATATAATCACACAGCGACACATTTACATAAATACACACCCATGTGTGCGTTGGCATATGCACACACACACACACACAATGTACCAACACAGCGTGACTGGGCCCAACACACAGATGCAGGTTAGTATGCACACACACACACACACACAATGGTACAAAAAAAATACAGCTGCCACTCACACCTGTGTGTAGCCCCAACTGCATCATCAGATTGTAACAGAGGAGCTTTGCATAAGCACACGCACACACACACACACACACACACACAGAGCGTTCTCCAGGGCTGCGGTGTCTGGCGGGTGTCCAGAGCCGGAGTGGTTCTGCTCTAGAGAACGGCGGGCCCTGTCCACGGCCCATCAATCAAACCCCCCCTGGGCTATCTCTTCCCCTCCCTCTTACTCTCTTCTTCCTCTCTCTCCCTTTCTCTCTTTCCTCTATCCCTCCACGTCTCCCTCACTTTCATGTTCTCTAGTTTCCTATAAATCTACTGCTCTGTATCCCAAATTACAAATGCACCGCTCACCTTTTGTTAATCTCCCTCCTTTTCTCTCTCTCTGTCTCTCTCTCTCTCTCTCCGCTCCGCTCTTTTGAATCTTAAACTCCCTTCTCTCCACAAACCTGCTCTTCCCCTCTGCATATTTAAATGGTTTTGTACTCGTAGACACTCCCCATACACCTTCACTTCCTTTTTTCCTTGTTTCGCCCCCAGAGGCTTACCCATCCCTTTCCCCTCTCTCTCTCTCTCTCTCTCTCTCTTCCTTCCTCTGTCCTGATTGATATGAAAGCAGACGGCCTCTATCAGTGTTTTATACATAATCCAAATAAGATATGCTTGTGCCTGCATTTTTTGAAAGTCCCAGCCAGCCCCTCACACAATGTGCTGACAGAGGATTCACAATATGCGTGGACACACACACGCATAATCGTGCATATGCACTACATGCACATGCAACCACACACACACACATAGTCACTGTATTATTTTTTTTAAGTTATAGCGGACAAAAAAAAAGAACAAAACATGACGCGAGATCATATATTAATTTTAATGTTTCGCAAGTGCCGGTGTGTCATATTTGTGTATTTATGAGAGGCGGGGAGACAGAATGTGCATTTAAATGGCCGTGTTGAATAATGCTTACGCATCTCTTTCCATCTCTCGATGTCCCGTCCATACCAAAGCAGCAGAGCAGGACGCTAGGAAAGCTTTTTTTGTTTTTTGGAAACGCGTAATAAATGTGACGCTCAGATTTATTCCTCATCACCAGGTAAATACGTCAATGAATTATTAAAAGAAGGATTTCCATCACAAGGATTGATGCTTATTAAGTCACTGGCGCTTAAACGGCGGTTGCTATCAGGAATGTGCATCAGATTTGAGAGGTAGTGAAGAGTCGTTTATGCCAGATGTCTCGCGCTCGATGGAAATCAGGACTGGAATGCGATGGATCAAGTTGAACAATATTTAATTAATGGCAAGAAGTTGAACAAAAGTTTAACAATCAATCAAAGCTCACGATCGTGGGTTCGTGGTGATCCAGCCTCCACAGGTACAAGCTAACGCAAGCGAGTGTTGCTGGCTAACGGGGGTCAAGACGAAAAAGAGATTTCTCCCGGTACAAAGAGGTATTAGTCGTCATCAGCCAATCAGCTGTCCTCAAAAGTTAGTCCTTTGTTATTCAGTCCTGCAACACCTTCTTGTTGGCTAAAAGTCCGTGATCAAAATGGAGGGGTCAAACATCACGACCTCGGGTCACTTCCGGTCAAACTACTAAAAAGTCCCTTCACAATAAATGTTCAGGATGTTACTATCCGGATTAAAGTAACGTCACGGGCTTCAACCGGCTTCGACATTTTTGAAATACTAACTAACATTCATCCCTATGAGATATACATATAAATATCACCTCTTGCCATTCACATGTTATCATCACATACAGTAAACTGTGTCTTTCCCTAATGCTCTCCTATAAATTCATAATACAGTCATGATAATATTCTCCCTAATATTTCCTATCATAATATCTTTCTATATGCATTAATTTAAAGCATAAGACTTCCTCTATTTACATGGTGAAAATCAAAATAAACTATTACAACTTAGTAGCGAGGGGTCATTCCCAAAAATGGATCCGTAGACCACGAGCACGAAGCACGCCGCCTGGTACGAAGGGATGGCCGATTCACCGATCTGTAAAGATCACGGTGGTGAAGATGTGGCTCAATGGATTCCTGAGTGGTGTCCAGTTTTCTGAAGGGGTGGTTTTGATGCCATTTTCTAAATATATATCACCGTGGTCAAAGGGTGGTCATTTTTCGAAGGAGGCCTTGTTTCGATGCCGGAAACCCCGTCTAGCTTTGACTTTAGCCAGACGGTTATTGATGTGTGTGTTAAATGAAAGAGACGAGTCCAACCCCGAGTCACGGGATTTATAGGATCTGACGAACTCTTCCAGTCCACCAGTCGAAGCGTCCTTGACGAGCAGCCCACGGAGCTCCCGATGGGCAGGCCAGAGTCTTGCATGCCATCCACTGCGTGAAAGGAAATAAGAAGACACGTTGTAAAGCCCTTTGTCCCGGACGCTATTGAGGCTTTGTGTGAATACAGTCCATTTAACATTTCCAAGGCAAAGGCAAGATGTTTTTTGGATAGGACTTCTCAAACATAGACGCTTAAACCTTGGGAAAGGTACACCTGACAAATCAAAGTGGTTGATCACATTGAACATTCACATAAATACGACTTTCACAGATACCCGTCGACATTGAAAAAGCACCACGGAAAAATCAACGTATTACTTTCAACACGAGTCTGAACTTATAAAGGTACAAGCTGAAGCAGCACATCACTGGTATGAAGACAACACTAAAGTTGAAAGTCCGAAAGCATTGTGTCCTTTCATAAAACATGACTTGAGCCGGTAGATGAAGCCAGCAATGTTACTGTGGCAGGGGTTGCGGGCCCTAGCGCGGCTGCACCGGTGAGGAGGCAAGGGGGGGAACCTGACGGAGCTGGGCGGGAGCACCGGCGCCTGGAGCCAAACCATTGTGGACAAGACTGTCTTGAAGGCAAGACAGTACGGAGACACGCACAGCACCAGGGACGGTGACCACCAGCATCGGCGGCACACAGGGGCACAATGCAAGTGACATGAGCCCAAGAGGGGAGAGGCGTGATGGCCCCAGAGGAGCGAGTACCCACAGGCAGCCCAGAGCGCAGCAAGGCGAAGGCGGAAAGAATGGCGGCGAGCAGGCAGGGCAGGGCGGCAGTAGGAGCAAGGGGGAGGGGGCTGTTGGGGAGCGGGTTACTGGCCGGGCGGGCCGACGGAGGGCAATAGGCCAGCTGACACCGCTGACAGGGGGGCGAGGCGGAGGACCATGCATACCGGGGACCGTTGGGGCAGTGGGCGATGGGGGCGGGCTCACGCTGGGCCCGAGGCGGACAGGGCGACCTGGGCGAGGAGTCCGGGAGGGACGGACGGGATCACGTGCCGAGATACCTAGAGAGGCTGATAGGCGAGGGCGGGAGAGCGGCGGCGTGGGCGGATTGGCCGCGAGGACACTGGGTCGCGGGCGGAGACAGCGAGGGTGCCAGAGCGGCCGGGGGCCCCGAGCGGGTGGGGAGGATAGGGAGGGGCGAAGACGGGCGCAGCAGGTGGGCTGGATCCAGGGAGGTCAGCTGTGGAGGGGCTCCTCAGCGCGAGCGGGGGGGGGCGCTGCCCCGTGACGGGCGGCGGTGAAAGCCGGCACGCGGGCGTGGGTGCAGCGGGCGCTGCCAGGCTCGGCGGAGCGGAGATCCGCGAGGCGCGGGTCGGCCGGGGCCGGGGGATGGCCGGCGCGGAGCCGCCGGGCCCGCGACGGGGCCGGCACGGGCGGCCACCGCGGCCGCCAAGGGTCCGGGCCCCCGGAAGCGACGGAAGGCGGAGGGACCCCCTCCCCAGCAGCGGGCGGGGAGCGGCGGCAGCCGGTGCATCGGCCCTGGCCTGGCGGGGTCCTCAGGGGATCCTCCGGGGGAAGGCAGGCAGCCAGGGCAGCCCGGTCACTTCCGGGAGTGCCCGGTGATGGAGGGTCCCCAGGCCCGCGTCCCACGGCTCGAGGTGGTGGGGGTCCGGGACGGGTCGTGCGATCGGAGGCAGGATCCGGGTGGGGGATTCGGGATGGACTCTGATAGCGGTGACCGACATTGGATTATGGTCCGTAAGAATGGGGGGCGGGAGCATTGGGGGATTCGGTATGGTGTGTGTTGGCAGTCCACCAGAGACACGTAAAAAACATAGTGTAAAGGTCGTATTGCCATATACGGGTGGCACTTGGGAACCGATTGTTGGTGGTTTGGTCCAGGGAAAACCGATTAATGGGGTTAGTGGAGGGGTGACGGGGATTAATTTATGTGTGCTCAGCGGTGACGCGAGGTCGGCCAACACTGCAGACTGGAGGCGAGATCGGGGGGCGCCGACGTGCTCTGCTCAGCTCCGGCGTGGACAAAAGGCGGCCCTCAGCGGTGGAGCCTCCCACCTCTGGCGCGGACTTCACTGGCTGGAACATTGATCACTGGACGATCAGCCGTGTGACGATACTATGCCCGAGTTCCACCAGCGCAGTCTGATGGGGCGGATCAGGACAGATTATATACAGTGAGCCGCAGACATATCACACTACAGGAAAGCACCCAGTCAGATTGAGCAGATGAGCCGTGACACACACCACACTAAGAGCCGTGGAAATTGTGGGGCTGACAGGGAGGAAGCGGAAATGGTTTTCCAGGCGGCTCACTATAATGGGGGCATCCGGGATGATATGATAAAACTGGGGCACATGATCCGCATAAACTCCCGGGCATCCATCCATCGATTCGTCGACGGTCCGGGCGGCCGCTGCGATTAATCCGTAAACCCTCCGGGAGGTTCCATCGTCCGACCTGCCCGGACCATTTCACCGCTGTTCACGGCGAGGCACGGCGGCGTGGACCTTCACGGCGCCACGATACCGGCGCCGGAGTTGGTGTTCGTGCGACCATTGTTAGTCTCACGATTACGAGGGGCGCGTGTGCCGACGCGTGGCCCGAGTGAGACCTGAAGCGACGGCGCGGTGCCAGCACTGGTCAGTTGGAATCTCCGTTCTGGAATTACAGAAGATTCTGACCCGGACCGTCAGTCTATCCGAGGACACCACAACACTAGAATGCGTATAATATTGGACGGGTGTAAGTCCTTGACACGTGAGTCGGTGAACAGGAATTTATAATGACGGAATTTGTCGAACGCGCTAAATAAAAGCGCCTTGATTGTTTGACGCAAGGGGGGTTCCACATGACTCTCCACGATTTTTCCTTTTCAGGTTCCCAGGCCTCCACGGGATTTTCTCCTTTGAACTTTTTGTAAAACGGGACTGGAGGAGCAGCGACCAGTAAAACGAGATCCAAGGAGGCCAAAGAAAACTGGGAGGAGGGAGCACACCTGTCACCTGACAAGTCACACGTTTGCTCGAGCTGAGCAAGCCTCCTGGGTCAGCGCAGCAGTCAAGCGAGGGACCAAGCTGGACACCAGAGGAAGGGGAGAGTACAACACAGGACCAAGCTGAGGCCATTCACAATTCCTCCCTCGGTTTGGCACCACGGCGAGTGGGTCTAAATTTGTGGTGGTGGCAGGTGATGTGAGGGGGGAGTGAAGGGGGATAGACCCGGGCGGAGCCCTAAACCCATGGGGCCCTCTCCTCGGAGAGAGGAGGGGAGTCTGTGTGTCTGGTGTCCTCGGTAGCGGAGAGAGAGGGAGCTGGGGAAGAGAGCCTCCTTGGGCCAATCAGGTCCGCGGCCCTGAAGAAAACAGACTGCCGGGACCCCAAAAAACATTCCGGGAGTTGCAAAACAGTTCCTGCATTCCAGGATGCTCAGACCTCAGACTTTGAGGTTGCAGGACACTCCAGGGAGCACCCAGGCAGTGGGCCAGACGGCCTGGCCACAGAAGAAGGGCCTGAGGCCGGAGTGGGTGGCTGAGAGGGGGATGGTGGCCATGGTGGAGATGAGGAGATAGAAGAGAGGAGGGAATGTCGTCATGTTGGGTCTGTAGTCCGGTGTGGTGGTCCTGGATGGGTTGTGGTCTATTCGCGAGACTAGCTTATGGGTGAACCGATGTGACACGGTTAGATGCCCGGTCCCTGGACGTCGACGAACGAACCGACTTCACGACATGTTTCTTTACTGGTTACCTAACCACCAAAGGCTACTGGCAGATTCCTCAAAGTCTGTCTCGGAAAAACCTCTGGCGCCCCCCTTTATTGCCTTTCGTCTGGGCACCTTGCCCTTTGGGTTGTTTTGTTTTCACGGGGCCCAGCCACCCTCGCCTTTTGTGATGGTGCTTGCACGCTGCGATGATGTAATCATGCGATGAGGTGATGAATCATCCACAGCACCACCTGGGTTGGGGCATGTGGAGAGGGTGGGGCAGCTGGAGTCCGGGAGGCAGGCAGGCGCAAGGGCCGGGAAGTTGGAAGTGTGCAGGCGGAGGGAGGAGTACCACTTGGGGGGGGGCCGGGGGGGCGGACAAGGACAGGACAATCGCAGCGCCCCCGCCCAAGACTGAAAAGCCTGCCCAGAGGCAAAGACTAAGATGGATGGGAGGCATGGTTCATCTAGCCGTTGCTGAGCGGTTCAGGAGCTGACCAGCCTGACCAGACCCTGACAGAACTGACCCCACCCAGTGGCACTCCAGGTCCAGGGCGTGCCAGTTGGTGTTTGAAAAGGAAAAGCAAGCCCTGTAAGCAAGCCCTCCCACTCTCCTTTCCTCTCACCTTACTCTGCAGACTGATGCGCCAGACAGAGGGCTGGGGCTCCCAGTCCCTGGGGGGTTTGACCCGCCCGTGCTGTACATCAACCGCCTGCTGCTGTCGGAGAGGAGGGGAGAGCACAGCAGGTGGAGAGGGAGGCTCGCCATCCGGCGGACCGGTCGACTCCTCGACTCTCTACCTCCCATTCACCCTGCTCATCTCGCCTCCGACCCGGCCGCCCAATGCGCTCCGCAGCCACCGACGCCCGCGCCCTCGTTGCGATCTGGATATGCGATATTTTATTTAATTTCAGGCATGATTACAGGTGATCGGGAGGGTGTGGAGGTGTGGCGGACCCTCCGCATGGGGGGGGGGGAGGTGGGTGGGATGATGTTGGCCCCTAAGTCGGGCGGTGGAGGTATGTGGCAGGGGGGGGTGGAAGCACAGCTGCAGAGGGGTGATTGAGGGGTGTGGGAACGGGCGGCGGAAGGGAGTGGCCGAGGTGGCACGGGATGAGGGATGAGGGTCCTCTTTATAGGCACAGAGCTACAGAGCCAGCGCCGGGAGCAACCTGGCAACTGCGACACGGAGGCCGGAGACACCGAACACAAGGCGGAAGTGTCTAAAACCTGCAAACCTGCCTGAGTGTGACTCCTTCCACGCCGCGGACACCCACAGACGTGTTACAGTTACGTACACACAATACACACTATACTCTAAAGTACTATTGCCCGTATGTAGACATAAAGCAAGCCCAGTCATTAATTACAAACATTGGACGTGGCAAATTCACCCGCAAGAGATTCTATTTGTGAATACTTATTACTCGAACATCAGTGTCAGGGAAAGAGATACGGAGCTCGGGATGAAACGAGGAAAAACACTGGGGAGAAGGGATTATAAGCAGATCTGCTGCAAACACTAATGAATGGATATATAAAGTCAGACCTAAGGGATCCGCTGTGAGTCATTGAGCAGTCTGCACGATCAACATCCACTACACCGACACATAAGGGTTCTTTAAAAGGCTTTGTGGTTCTACGAAGAACCATCACCATCTGAAGAACCTTTTTTTTCACTCGCATTTTTTTTCACACCATTATAGGTTCTTTCAAGAACCATTTTTGTAGGTTATTTAAGACACGTTTTATAGGTTATTTGAAGAACTCTAAGGAAATGGTTCTTTAAAGAACCCTGGTTTGAAAGGTTCTTTGTGGAGCCAGAAATAGTGCCTTAAAGAACCATTGTTTTAAGGTTCTTTGAGACACCTGTATATGTTCTTTGAAGAACTGTTTAAGGAAATGGTTCTTTAAAGAATCCAGATTTGGAAGTTTCTTTGTGGAGCCAGAGATGGTGCCTTAAAGAACCATTTTGTTAAGGTTCTTTAAGATGCCTTTGAAGGTTCTATGAATAACTTTTTAAGGAAATGGTTCTTTAAAGAACCCTGGTTTGCAAGGTTCTTTGTGGATGGTTCTACTATGGCATCACTCTGAAGAACCATTTTTAGTTCAAGATGGCGCCTTCATGTTTCTATGTGTATACCACACAGGTACTGAGCAGTACCCACTTCATAACCAACACACACTAACACACTCATGCACATAATGGACTGTGTCTTTAAGGCTAATTCCAGATCGTTAAAACATTTTTTTTTACAAATGTTTACATTTTTGGCTTAAAAAAAGACTAGACTGTATGAATGAATGAGGATTCTGAACCCTTCCCAACAAAATTGGAAATATCGGTACTCATGTATTTACTCTCTTGTTTGTTTAACGGTGCACATTGTAACACTTAGCTAAATGTGCCAAATAATACAATCTTTAAGCGGTTTACCTGAGCCATCTGTGCCGTTTACCGTGCCACTAGCCACAGGCTGTACAGCCCGTGTACTTTTTATTGTGTAATTATTTTCCACTGGTATTGATCTTCTCATGCAACAATATATACATGATGAGAAGGTTGAATAGTAAGCAGATAGACATAGTAATGGCACCAATATATATATATATGATTGGAGGTAATTAGTCGTCTTATAGCCAGACGGCTGTGAATTAGTCAACCGCGGCAGTTACGGGAGGTCAAAGGTCAATGTCTGCTGCACACTGTGATTGGTGTTTACAGCGGGCCGACTGATGGTTTCACATTTACATTTGATCGCTGTGCCGCTTCCCATATGAATAATGACCACGATTAACCAAAATAAGAAGCGTGGCTTCTTGACTGTCGATCTAATACGGTGTCCGTAATGGATGCGGGTCTAATAGCACTGCAAAGGGTTCATCGATGGGTTAACACACCTCTGTGTGTCTCTGGATCTCTGTCCAATATCTGATGGTAGTTTGCTATAGGAAAATGGACAATCAATTAAAGCCAATTTCAATATTGTCTCTTTCTCTCTCTCTCTCTCCCACACACACACTCTCACATCTCTTATCAGTGCTCACAGAAGCCTCTGCAGAATTTGCTTTAGGAAAACATCGAAAGTGGATTCAACTTCTCCGCTCGCTGTGGGGAAATGAGCCAGGTCCTTTTGATCTATAAAGAAGAAGAAGTTATAGTAATAACACATAACTAGTCAGTCTGGGGAAGACTGGTGGGGCTTTGGAGTGTTTCAGTGTGTTTATAATTCCGTGTGAGAGATGGACAGCTCGTGGAATGACTTTTAAGAGTATAGCGCCACCTTGTTTACACCAACACACTGCAGGTTTATAACACACACACACACAGACACTCAGTCACAAAGCTCATAAATCACCCGCATCTGCTCTGGAGATTTAAGTGTCACAAAACGTTATGACTGTTTATTCCCGAGTCTGCAGCAGGTCAACTTTTGGATATAAGATAATACAAAGTGATTTTTCGGGTGTGTGTTACTGCCAAGATTATTTTTGGAGGGGTCGGATTAGACGTTGAGTATTTTGGCACATGAATCACAAATAAACCAAACACCTGAGTTACAGGCCGAGATGAACAAAGCAGATAAAACCCCGCAAAGTGAAGAGGAACACGACATACATGGAGGTCACATGGTACGTCGGTGAAGTGCTCAGTGCTTCATGAAGAGAAATATCAAAACTCACAATTATTTTGGTAATTTTGAGATTATTAACACTTGAAATGTGCATTTTAAACTAAATAGTGTTTACAGTTGAATGCATTGAGTGAAACATTTGGAGACTAAATCTATAAAGAATGTTGTGCCCAAGTTTATAATATGAATTATAAATACATTGATGGTGTCAGTGAACTTCTATAATGTCAGAAGAAATATGGAAAGCATTATTTTATTCAGCACTTTTGAAGTTACTTAAATACACTTTATATCACATAATTAAAACATCCTAAAATCTATGAAATAAAAGTAATTAAATGACCATAAACACAATAAATGAAAACAATTCATCGCTCTTCGAACTAAAAACCATGGACCGATCAACTGATCATCTGATCAACTGGTCTCTCAACGCAATTGACACCGTCTTCTCGACGAGAAGCTTGGGTTCGGGGGAACCTGCCCGTCCTGCCGGGACGTTGCAGCTGGTTACACGATGGACGTGTCGTGTGCCTAGCAGCCCTTTCCGTGGAGGACGTAGATGACATCTACCTATTCGGAACTATGATTACAGGATTTCTGCTGTTTGGATTTGGCGTTGCCCTGGTTTATCGGAAAATTAAGGAAACGGTGACAGCCGTTAAAAGCCCCCTAAGGCTGCCCGACGAAATTGGATCGATTTGAAAAATGGGAGGAAAGTGGTGGAATAGTAGGTGCGCAAATTGGATGTAGCTGCTGGAAGACCAAACAATCCCAATCTTATCTGCTTTCGGCTCCCTCAACCAGAACGGGCCTTGGCCAAGGCCGTTACTGGAACAACAACTCCCCTGAAGATCGCTGAAGTGAGAACCTCTCTCATTCCCACCCCCTATCCACAGACACCTGTGGTTGTTTTCTCCCAGGACCTTTCAAGGCTATCTCCATGGCAACGACCATCTTGCGGACTGAGAACTCTGTCTGTTGTGGCCTGGGGGAGGACGACATACCAGAACACGCACACACGAACTTTCAATAATACTGATTGCATTCACTACCCCCCTCCCCCCATCCCACGCCTTCGCCTGCCTTTTACCCCAGTGTGGCCGGACGGGGCTGTGGCTGGCGCTGCTGTGATGGCGCCGGACCGGCTGGCTGCTTGTCGGTGCTGGTTACCTTCTGCCCCCAATGGATGGGCTTAGATCACCCAGTTGTTGGATTACCTCCCCTCCCCTTCCTACTCGTTGCAAGTCATGTCTAAAATGTATGTGCTTATGTGCTAAGGTGTATTTTTCCTGCTCCCACACTGTATCCCTCTGGGGGCATAGTCGGGGGGTTGGTGTTTTTTCTCGCCTTCTTCCCTCATGTTATGCTGTAATCTTTCATCCACCCTTTCTTGTAATTTCGATGCTTTTGTACCTGTACTCTGGCAAACGACAAATAAATATATCAATCAATCAATCAATCAATCAATCAATTAGAACATAGAGCACAGAATCACACATTAAAAGCACACAATCATAAATTAAAAGCACACAATCATAAATTAAAAGCCCACAATCATAAATTAAAAGCACACAATCATATATTAAAAGCACACAAGCATTCTTTCATCTACGTAATATTTCAAAAATCAGGCACATCTTGTCTCAAAAAGATGCAGAAAAATTGGTTCACGCGTTCGTTACTTCGAGACTGGATTACTGCAACTCCTTATTATCAGGCTGATCTAATAAGTCTCTTAGGTCCCTCCAGTTGATCCAGAATGCTGCAGCTCGTGTTCTCACTAAAACTAAGAAAAGAGATCACATCACTCCTGCACTAGCTGCTCTGCACTGGCTCCCAGTAAAATCAAGAATCACTTTTAAAATTCTTCTCTTAACGTACAAAGCCTTGATTGGTGATGCACCATCATATCTTAAGGAGCTTGTAGTACCATATTGCCCCACTAGAGAGCTACGCTCACTAAATGTGGGACTACTTGTAGTTCCTAGAGTCTTAAAAAGTAGAATGGGAGCCAGAGCCTTTAGTTATCAAGCTCCTCTTTTGTGGAACCAGCTTCCAATTTCAGTCCGGGAGGCAGACACAGTCACCTCGTTTAAGAGTAGACTTAAGACTTTCCTCTTTGACAGAGCTTATAGTTAGGGCTGAATCAGGTTCACCTGGTCCAGCCCTTGATATGCTGCTATAGGCTTATAGCTGCCGGGGACGTTTTAGGATGCACTGAGTACCTATCTCCTCTTTTTCTCTCCTTAAGGATGAATTTTCATCTCTCAATCACACCTTACTAACTCTGCTTTCTCCCGGAGTCCTTTTGACTTCACGTCTCATGGGGTCATCGGACCCTATGAGACGGCATAGATCCTATCTGCCTGATGGATCATCGAGGTCTGGGTCGTGGAATTCCTGCTCCTGACTACGCCACTGTCCTGTTGAGACTCCGCCCACTGTTGAGACTCCGCCACTCCTCCTCCCCACCGCCATCTGCCTGATGGATCGTGGAGGTCTCCATCGTGGAATATGCCTACTATGAACTATTCATACACTCTGTCATATTCATTGAATGTATTTTAACTCTAAATCTGTCCTTCTGTACACATTACATCTATTGCATCTGTCCATCCTGGAGAGGGATCCTCCTCTGTTGCTCTCCTGCAGGTGTCTTCCCTTTTTTTCCCCCTGAAGGGTTATTTGGGAGTTTTTCCTGGTCCGATGTGAGGTTTTGGGCAGGGATGTCTATGTGTACAGATTGTAAAGCACTCCGAGACAAATTTGTAATTTGTGAAATTGGGCTATACAAATAAACTGAATTGAATTGAATTGAATATATTAAAAGCACACAATCATAAATTAAAAGCACACAATCATAAATTAAAAGCGCACTATCAGACATTAAAAGCACACAATCATGAATTAAAAGCGCACTATCAGACATTAAAAGCACACAATCATAAATTAAAAGCACACAATCATATATTAAAAGCACACAATCATAAATTAAAAGCGCACTATCAGACATTAAAAGCACACAATCATAAAATAAAAGCACACAATCATATATTAAAAGCACACAATCATAAATTAATAGCGCACTATCAGACATTAAAAGCAAACAATCATAAATTAAAAGCGCACTATCAGACATTAAAAGCACACAATCATAAATTAAAAGCGCACTATCAGACATTAAAAGCACACAATCATAAATTAAAAGCACACAATCATATATTAAAAGCACACAATCATAAATTAAAAGCGCACTATCAGACATTAAAAGCACACAATCATAAATTAAAAGCACACAATCATAAATTAAAAGCACACAATCATAAATTATAAGTGCACAATCACACATTAACCCTTAGGGTCATTTTGACCCGAATCAATATTACACCCTCCCCCCGCTTTAGGATTAATTTAATGTCGGTGTTCTTTCGGTAGTCAACAAACAAACATAAAGTGCCTCACACTTAAACTTGGAAAAAATATTAATTCTAATAATTTTCTGGAGGTTTTAATTGCTGGCGTCAAATTGAACCCAAAGGGTAAAATATGTTAGTAAATATAAAGGTAACAGGAGGGTGAAACATTGAATCGGGTCAAAATGACCCAAAGGCGGGGGGAGGGTGTAATATTGATTCGGGTCAAAATGACCCGAAGGCAACACAAGGGTAAAAAGCACACAATCATAAATTAAAAGCACACAGTCACCGATTAAAAGCACACATTAAAAGCATATTTTTTAATTTGAGGAACATTACAATAACACAGATCCATAATACTAATTTACTCACAAAGTCGTTCTTCTCAAAAGGCCTGATGTGAATTTCGACATGCTAGTTTTTTGTGTCATTTTCTGAAAAGTGTTTCCCCAAGAAATGTTTATTTTATTTTTTAACGTCCTTCCAAAATCCCAGAATCCTCAGAACAAACCGTCCCGACCTCACATTTGACTCAATCGACTGAGCTCCAGAAGGGAATGAGTCGTCCGTCTGAGGTCAGCGGCGCGGTAATGTAGCCGAGCCCGAACCCCGCACGGCTCCTTTTCATTCTCCGTCTGGTGAAGTTTCACGACACAAAGGAAGCGCCCCGTGACTTGAACACATATTGACAGGAGCATCTCCGACAGGGAGTGTGACCCCCCCGGAGCAAAGAGTGAGAGGCCGCTCACCACATCGTTAGACCCCGATTATCTGCAACCAAACCTATTAGCCGCCATTAGCGGGAGGAAATGACCCAAGACCATATCGTTGTACTTCTACTTCTTCTTTACCGGGAGGAGGGAGAGTGAAGAAAAAAGATTAGCATCAGCTTCAATTACACCTCAACTGGAACACACGGGATTTAAGATAAGTATTGACAAACCAACACACACACGCACATGCACACGAACACACACATACACACACACCGCTCTCCAGATGCGATGAATCCAGCTTCTAAATAGATAGCGCTGCCACAGGTGTCGCCTTTTTTAGATGTGTTGATATTATTATGCAGACTCGAGAGCATAGATGTGGAGTATAGATAGTGCGGCTGTGAATACACACACCGGGACATCTACGCTAACGTCGGCGCTTTCCTCCAATTCCGGCTTCCTCGGATGACCTTTGACATCTCTCAGCCAGGGAAACATTTTGCACACATATTTACATACTAGTGTAGTCCTGATAATATATTTAATAAAATCATCTTGTATACATGGGACAGGTGTTACACATGTAAATCGTGGACATTGACGGGGACCCATGTGCACACCACTCCACTGTATGTCGTCGTGACTCCCAACTTCTATCACCATTTTCAGCCTAAGGCCCTCTAGGAACAATTCAATTTAAATTCAGTTTATTTTATATAGCCCAATATCACAAATTATGAATTTGCATCAGTGGCCAACAAACACCATAATTAATATGTTGCTCTCCTGAAGGTTTCTTCCATTTAAAAAAAATATTTTTTGGGGAGTTTTTCCTGATCCGATGTCAAAGGTCAAAGGTCAGGGATGTCGTATGTGTACGGATTGTAAAGCCCTCTGAGGGGAATTCGTAATTTGTGATATTGGGCTATATAGTGGGGTTTGCGAATGAGTCGAAACTTACGATGCATCGGAACTGAGCCGCATCGTGGAACTCAAACAAAAAATATTACAACTAGCGACAACTAAATTACAGCAAAATCTGAATCCCTCTCAAAGCAGATCAGACGGCTCGGTCCCCCTTTGGATCGCACACCCAGAGCTCTCCTTGAGGAGGGACTCAGCGTGAATCTTTTATCGCATTCGCGGCAATAATTCAGTTCATGGAAAAAAATGCTGTCGCGGATTCATGCCGAGATCTTGAACTCAACTAATATTACAGTTGTACAAATCAGGGCTCTCAAGTGTCACGCATTGAGCGTGAGACTCACGCATTTCGGTCTTAAGTCACGCACTCCCGCCACACATCGTATTTCTCACGCTGAAAAAAACTCTCGGCTATTTAATGTTTTAATGTGCAGCGCAAACATGAGCTGGCCGCGCTGCCCTCACCGTGGAGGAATCAAGCGCTCCCCTGGAGTTCTGCTGTGAGGAGCCACTTATTAGCCAATCAAAAAAAAGAAATGGGCTACACAATAGCCAATCAGAAAACAACCCGTATCTGTTGTATCTGGGTGAGATTTAATCCAGCAACCAATGAAAATAAAGCACCCTGTAATTGCGCGCGACTGACTGATATCCGAAAATTTCCGTCTCGGGGGGGGGGGGGGGGGGGGGGCTGATGGAAATGTAACTCTTGCCTGTCTTCAAAACTTGAGAGCCCTGACAAATGTTTTCATCAACTTTTCATTGGAAATGTGTTGAAGGAATGAAGCTGGCACACACACAAACACACACACAAACCAAACGCACACACACAAAAGATAGCCATGAGTTATATCAGCTTGTTAATATCTGAAATCATCCATAAAGAAAAGCTGAGCCGACGCTCACGGTCACAGTAAATAATCGTGAGCCGGAGTAAAGTAAATAAAGGTAAAGGGGGTTTCTGTTTGAGCGTCATCACATACAGCCAGGGATGCAGTGGCACATACCACTTTGAATACAGGGGGGAGTCTGTAGTCCACAAGTGAAAGTGATAAAAAAGAGACAATATAAATTATTCATTCCACAACTGACGATCACCCCCTGAATGCCTATTTTAATACATAAGTATAAATATTTTATGAAATTCTGAATTATACTTTAATAGCACACATATGCATATCAACACCTGAGCACTGATTGTAAAACAGAAGAGCTTAAAAGCTTAAAACCGGCACAAATAAGCTTGAAAACAGCGCAAAAAGCTGTGAACTGATACGAGATTAGCATATTATAATCTTACAAATAAGATATGTGAAACACATCAGCCACCCACTTAATTTATTATCAGATAGGTAGGTTAGAGATCTGATTTAAGATGTGGATGTTCTCATATTAATGTTTTATACATGTTTTTAATTGTTACTGCTCCGCTGACTGATGAGTCGCCAAATTAATTTCGTTAGCATGTTTTTAAAATGGCAATAAACATCCTTACCTTTAACTGGTCTGTACGTCGGCGTAGTAGCTAACAATGCTAAGTAGCTAGCTAACGGTTAGAGAACAATTACAAATCTGTTAAAGAGTTTGATGAGACAGGTGTCATAATTCAAATGAATGTTAACTCTAAAGTTCATATGGCACACTAAATACCAAGAGCATTTTAAAATGACACTTGATATCTCATAAAAGTTGCGGACCCCGTTTATAGGTCGAGAAAATCCAGGAGCCGGAAACAAAACCCTAAAGTCTCTGACCGTAAATTCATCAACAATTAGCCAAAAGACACTGAAAGGCTGAGAAAACTGGAGAGTTAAGTGATAATCCTCCGTAGATTCATCGATTGGAGCATTACCTATCACGCATTTTAAATGAAATGGATTACTAATTTATCTAAAGATAAAGAGAGCAACAGTGGTCACCAAAATTGCACTTCATGTAAAAATGCAGACAAAAGATACCATGTACGATCAATAGCACACACACACAAACACACACAAATACAAATACTCCAGGGGCAACCCACCTCATTAGCTATAGACAAACATTCAATTAGTCACTGTAATAGGGACCATAAAGCATGTCTGTGGTGCTAATGCTCACATTCCTCCTTCCTAGTCTGCAGCACTAAAACAACTGGCGGAAGATTTATAAGCTAACCGGTGAATCATAACGCTTCTTTTCTCCGTGTCACCCAGAGTGTGTTTGTCTTGTCCGGGCATTTGAAATGAGTGTTTATTTCCAGAGGAAATGTCTCTCTCAGGTTCGGAGACTCGAGAATGATCTCTCTTTTTCTGTACAAATGTTTGTTGAGGAGAGGCGGCGGCAAGTTTTGGGCAATAAACTTCGGGGATTAAAGAACAATTAAACAGCATGAGCCAAAAGGTGAAGTGAGTACACACAGATCTGTGAATACACACCGGTGGAGGGTCTCTCACCAGCCGCAATATCTGGAAATAATTTTTTACCAAAATGTAATGCAAATAACATCTCAATCATGGATGGCAATACCTTTCTGAACCTATTTGGTACCTTCTAACCCAATATCTGTGAGACTGAAAACACCCACGCAATCAGCTGATAACAGTTGAAACCAATGCACCAATTTTGGCAGTTGATTCTGATTTAATTTTGGACTTTCGACACCTATATAAGTTCGTAAAAGTTTTGTTATTTTATTTAGTTGTTTTGTTATCAGCTGATTGGGTGTTATCAGTCTCCCAGATATGGGTTAGAAGGGACCTCATAGGTTCAGAGGGAAATGTTCTTCCTTTTACATTGTTGATTACTGATATGCATTCAGGAAGATGACACCAACCTCTGGTGGCCATAGTAATTATGAAGGAAAGAGCCAAGTCAGTATAAAGAGGGCGATGGATGGGTCAAGCGTAGGACTTTCACCTGTTTCCCTAACAGCAAGTTATGTAAGTTACTCAACAAGCATTCTTAATTTGACCCAAACTTAAATGGTAATCGGAAAAAAGCATATTTTAAAACTTTAAACCAGGACATTTTAATTTAAAACATAAAATATATAAAAATAAATAAAACACTTTAAAATGTCCTGGGTCCTATTTGGCCTTTCTGAAGCATTAGAATAGTTGTACTTTACCAATAGTTATAATGTAATACCATCAAATTGGATCATAACGAACAAGTCTTTTAACAATTGCATATTAAATTTGACGACAAGTATCAAAACTCAAGTAAAAATTAAAAGAAGTATGTTGCATTGATTGTTTAATTTAACATAAAACTTGTATATTCGTAACAGTTTAGTAGAAATGTGGTTCACGGCGAGTCGTAATAGCCGTTTTCCTCGTAACGCCGATTATGCCAATCTAATAATAAAGATAAATATAACTAGGTTTTTGGATTATAATACACAGGAATGAAGACTCATTATCTTTAATTTTAAAAAACTCACTGTGCACATTTATTTATTTCATAGCTTGTGGCGCAGGGAATGACAACCATGGAATCGAGTATTCATTATTTGCACAGGACTTTAATCTAGCTTGAATACCAATTTTACAAGTAAATAAACTTGACCTCAACAAAACAAGGCGTAATACCCACTCACAACCCTCTCTTTGTCTATCCCTTGAACGATCAGCAATTGTATAAAACTAGATAGCAAATATGCAAATGTAACTTGCATACTCTTGACTGAAACAAACACTCTGAATCACAAACATAAAGAAACACACACAGACCTTCTTGATGGTGAATTGCCTCTCATTGTCAGTAAAATCTGTCTGCAAGCCCTCCACGAACAGAAGGGGCAGGAAAAAAGAAGTAAGAGTGTGAGAGAAAGAACAAGAGTGGGGAAATGATGAAGGACCGAAACAAATCAGGTCTGGGGAAGGTCGAATGGAGAGAGATACAGATGTGCTCCATAGATAGATCTGATGATGGATAATAAAAAGTGTTTGTTCTTCTGAAAGTCAGACAGTTGAAAAATAAATGTAGTGCCGTTTTGTATTCTTTTCATTGGAATTCCTTGTTGGCGCGAGAAGGCCTGCAGCCAATGTGAAGAGTTCCATATTCCTTCATAGTGGCTCGGGCCTTAAATACCTCCTTCAGGTCATGGGAGTGGGTAGGAACCTTGGAAAAGTTCCGGATGGAGACAGCTGGAGTAGATGATGAAGAGGCCAGGGATGCTCTCGAAGGAAAACATCTCTGAGCACTCCATCCCCTGCCATCACCCTCCCCCAAAAGCTCAGCCTGTATGGGACATCCAGGGGGAAACACAGAGCGAGGGCGCCAGCGGCGTCGTTAGGCCTGTTTTAGGGGGGCTTCAGCTTTCTCACTCTACCAAGTAATGTCTCTCGTCAACGACCGCCAGGGTTACAGCCTGATGGGTTTAGCTCAAAGTAAATGATGCATGGAGTGAACTTGTAAATCCAGGTAGTTACAGAATGTAGACGCCCGTTGATAGCGTTGGCATCCAGGGGTTTGGAGGGTTTGGAGAAAGGAAGATCCTCACCCCAAGCTTGTGAGCCAATCCTCCATCCATCTAGTTAAACTTCCGAACCGGAATCCCGTGGCAACGGGGTGGAGGATGGAGAAGCGAGACTCATTTTGGGGGATAAATGAGCAGGTGGTAAGGCTGAGCAGAGCCCTCCTCCTCACTGATGAGCCCGGTCTTTTATTGGACAAGAGGCATTTTGCCAATAACCATATGGAAGGTTTATAGTTTGGTGTTGACTATCTGTTTTGTATTTGCCTTAGACTTTATTCAGTTTATTTCAATTCAGTTTATTTTGTATAGCCCATTCTCACAAATTACAAATTTGCCTCAGAGGGCTTTACAATGTGTACATATAGACATCCCTGACTTTTGACCTCACATTGGATCAGGAACAACTCCCAAACAACCCTTCACGGGGAAAAAAGGGAAGAAACCTTCAGGAGAGCAACAGAGGAGGATCCCTCTCCAGGATGGACAGGTGCAATAGATGCCATGTGTACAGAAGGAAAGATTTAGAGTTAAAACACATTCAATGAATATGACAGAGTGTATGAATAGTTGGTCGTAGGCATGGACCACGATCCAGACCTCCATGATCCATGAGACAGAAGGAGATAGAGGAGGAGTGGGCGGAGCATCAACAGGGCCATGGCATAGTTGGTAGTAGACATAGTACTTTCTCTCTAATATATCAGACTTTTATTTAGCAAAGGTAAAAAGTATTGCAGATTATTTATTTTTTATTTTAATGCGAACTCAACGGTACGGCTACAGATCTTGTTACGGACGGATGCGCATTTATACTTTAAAAAAAAAAAGTGTAATAGTTTGATGGACCCGTATGAGGCTAAAGCTCTTATGGTAGTGATAGTGTACAAGTTTAATGAATGTATCAGTAGCAGTAAGTTTCATGCCACTTCATATACGGTAATCCGTGACACATTGAGATGACCCATCTGGCGGCATTCCTCCACGTAGGCGGCGTTGTCGTTCCTCTCGTCATCTCGTTTGTCTAAAACCATCTGTTCAGTCCTCACCGCTGAGCTAACGAACTGTGTATTTATTGTAACACACATGTATATCAGACATATAATAAAATATGAACAGCGAGGAAGTGGATAGACGTTGCAGGCACAGTGTCTCCACTGTCTATAGACTGACTATCGCATCATAACAACTGTGAACCTGAACGCATCATCATTGGTTTTCTCGAGGCTACACAATTTTCCAGAGCTAGCGCTCCCGCCCTGCAGGCGGCAATAAAATGGTTTACCGCGGTTATTGTAAAGCTGGGATCAAACTCGAACACAAGCACATTCTCTCCATCATTTGACGGGAGTCTCAAATGGTTCAACACTGACTGAAAGAGAAAACAATATATATTTTTCACATCTTGTCAGATTTCGGATAAAAGAGAGGGATGGGCCACCAGCAGAGAGAGATGAAGACCCCCAGGGTGAGGAAAACTGAGTTATAAGAAGAGAATGACACACACACACAGTCGGGGAAAGGGGAAGGCATGACGTTTTTGGGATGTGGCCATCCCTTCATGCTCAAAACCTATCATCTCTCGACTTTAATAATGTCACGATGTCATCAACATTTAAAAACAGAGCATGAAAGCCACCGTTTTCCCACAAATACGAATTTAAAAAAAACGCAGCTCACATTTTGTATGTAAAACCCTTTATTACCTCTAACTTAAGTTGTCACAGTAAAAAGTAGAATATTATCCTCTCCACTGAAATCTTGTGACATAAAAGGTTTCATGGAAATGGAAAACATGTCACTTCTGAACTGTAGGACACATAAAATATGTACAAATAATACTATATATGCCTCGCTGGAAAATTGTTGAGCTGGACGGGTTGTAAACAGTATGAGATCTCTTACTGACAGAAAATACCTCACGAAATTGTCAGGCTTGGTGAAAGTAGACATCTCACATGTCATATTTGGTTATGAAGTTAAGTATTTTCAAAGTGTAATTTCTTGCGTTCCACACTCCACAGAGAAAAAAGAAACGACTGACTGGTGGCCGAATGTTCTCGGCCTCGCCAACTTGATTCTTTGAGAATTTTTTCTTTTTTTTGATGTCACGTACCCCGTGGAGTGCCTTCACGTAAACCCTTTTTGGGGAACCGCTGCGTTACACCACTGATGATTGACAGTTCAGATTTCAAATTTAGCTAATTATTATATTTCTTGATCATTTTCTTCTGTGACAAAAAAAAGGAAAAGTGAATTGACTGTGGGTCAGTGGTTAGCAGGTCCGAGGGTTGGCAGTTCAATCCCCGCCCAAGTCGATGAGCAAGACACTTAGTTAACCCTGAGTTGCTACCTGTAGCTGTGTATACGGTGTATGCATCTGACATGATTGTAAGTCGCTTTGGATAAAAGCGTTAGCTAAATGTAACGTGTTTATTAGTTTTTTAGGTTCGTATTAAACAGGCAGCGTAGGTGGTTTGGACTTTTCTTTGGTCATATTTTGAAAGAATAGTAAAAAGTAATCTACATTTAGAATGTTTTTGGTCTTGGATAATTCAAGGGGAGATTGTCATCTGTGGTTTTTCCGTCAAGTAAGAATTACAATTGACATGTAATGTAATAATGAATTTCGTAAACACAGATCCAGAGTTTATGAATAGAAGTGACTTTCAGTAGTTGGACAGGGCGTAGACCTGTGGAGGAGGCACCAGACGCCGCCATCATATCTGGTTCCCGACATATCGACGCGGCTGCTTGATGGCCGTGCGCTAGTTTTCCTGGACACCAATGGAGGAGAATCCAGGGAACTCGACTCAAATATAAAAAAACATGTATTTTTCTCCTCTGCGAATCGCCACCTCGACGTTGTGGAGGAGTTTGAGTGGCTCAATGTCTCGGGGGAGAGCCCAGACTATAAGAGCGGTACAAAAAATGAAATTACATAACACCCTGTTCTGTTTCTCCTGTGTTCCGTGTCTCCTATGTCTCCTCTGTGTCTTCTCTGTCTTAATTGTTTAATTCCCTGCACCTGCCCTCAGCCACTCTTGTCTCGTTACTGTCTGATGTCGTACACCTGTTTCCCCTATATAGAAGAATATTATTTATTATTTTTTGAAATCTGCATTTAACCCATCCCCACCATTTATTAGTTACAACAGTGGGCGTGTGGCGTGTGCCCGGCCGAAAGCAACTTCAGTGCCTGCTCGCTGCTCAGACACACTTTGCATGGGACTAATGGGGAGGATCGAACACAACCCTGACCCTGCGCCCTCTTACCCCCCTACCCACTGAGCCACCTGATTGTTATTGTGTCAGTCTTTCCCTTGTCGCCTGTTGGATTGCCGTCTATAGTTCTGTGTCTTTTTCCGTCGTCCTGTCGTTCGTGTGTATTCCTGATTCCGCCTGTTTGACCCTGCCTGCCTGCCCTGAACCCTGATTCTCTGCCTGCCCCTTTTTAGACCTTGTTGGTTTTTTTGTAAACTTTTGCCTCATTAAAGAGCGTCTTTTGTTATTCATGTTGAGCCCTGCCTGTTTCTCTGCGCCTGAGCCTCGCCCCGTGACAAGAACATGACACATTAAAACTCTAAGCACAGCACTGGCTCTGGAACCAAGCTCCTGGGAAAGACTAGGACTTGCTCACGAGCCCCCCCCGGCTGCTGGGGTTGGAGCTCGGGGGAGAACCAGAGGGTCGCCTCCCAGCGGGTTGCGGGGGAGTAAGGCTCTCTCACCGCAGTTCGGAGTCTCCTTGGAGTCGTTGGGAGGGGGTTCTGGAAAGGGGCGCCGCCTACCGACTCCATAGTTCTCCTGGGTGACTTCAACGCTCACGTGGCCAATGAAAGAGTAACCCGGCGGGGTTTTGATCGAGAGGAACGGCTTGCCCGATCGGAACCCGAGCGGTGTCTCAATTTTTAGACTTCTGTGGTTTGCCCATTATGAAACACCATGTCCATACATGAGGTGGCTGATAGGTGGACCAGGTACCAGAACCTGGCAAGCGCCACGTTTAGTGGGTGAACTGGGAACGTCGTCCCAGGAGGTCTTCAACTGTGAGACATTGTGTTTCTTGATATTTATTCTCAAATGATCAATTATAATAAGCAGCACATACAGTTATTCATTACCGAAATTTAATATATATATATATATATATATATATATATAAAATGACATAACAGCATAACAACCGAACAATCAGACAAGGAAAGAAAAACACAAACATAAATCAAACATATTTTGTCTTAAAAAAAAATAATATATATGTATATATGTTTTAAATATAGTTGTAATCAGTGTATGGAGCCAGTGAAACCCGGTCACCAACATTCTTTTAGATTGCATTGTACGTCTCTCTAAACTACTGGATACGTTGACTGTTGTAGATTTTGGTTCGTAAACAGATGCTCTTGGTTATTCGATGAATATAAAATAAAAAACAGAACATTGTCACATAAGAAGTGTCATAACAATAAATACAGTAAGAAAATAACATCAGCCCTCAGCGGGCGTTCTTACTTAACGTTATATAAAAATACCACAAAGTTTTGCTGTCGCACTAGACACAAACATCCATCTGTCACCGCCCACATCGTGTGGACTTTGTTTTGTTCGTAATACTTACTCTACCACATAACTTTCAATAGCAGCGGCTCGATATATACTTTGCTATTCTGCATTCTACTTGTTGTACTTAACTTTTTATGCATATGAATGAATCCATTCATCTTAAATCCATGTCACGATATCTTCATTTTGGCTTATCGACTTTACTTCGTTACACGGTAGTTCCGCAACTTTGTCCGACGTTCTCGTGGAACCCCGACCTTAAAGTACCCTTGTGCATCCTTGACGTGGCGGTAAAGATCTCCGCCAGCAGTCGTTTCCACTGATAAACCCTTTTTATCAAATGGCCGTTCAGATAAGATACAGATCTCTGACAGATGGCGTTGTTGGTCATTACGGCTGAATTGATTGCCGAAGCGGTGGGACGGGTCAGTGCCGAACTTTTTGTCCTATGTCTGTTTCGTACATATTTCCTCTTTACGGACGCACACATCAAAGGGCGGCGAGCTCGTGATTGAAACTGATTATTAACCGTCTGCATAATCGTCGCAATTTGCATTTTATGTGTAATGCAGTGTGCCTCAGAGTATTATCAACCAGCATTGAAATAAACCAGCAAATACAAATACAAACATTTGTTTCATGTAATATAACACCTACTTTATAAGTGATTTAATTAATATCGATAGGCCTCATGTTTGGCTGCATTTGTCTTCACGACATTTTGCCACTTAAATTAATTCCCGATTAAGTGGGGTTTTTTTCCTCCGTTCACTATGATGCTAGCACCATTTTTTCCTACATTTATAACTCAAGACCATCTTTACATTTTCGAAATCACACCATCCATGGAGCCAAATAGTCGTAAAGTGTGTGTGTGTCCTTTCAGACGACATCCATATTCCTTCATTTGTATCTCACCTACACATCTGGAATGTTTTGTGACTGCATCTTGTATGTTTGCAGCATCACAATATCTGTCCACAGTAATATTAACATCTGACAAATAACTTAAAAACCACATGTTGCCACGATGACACACACACACACACGCACACAAACGTGCAAGGCAGTAGCAGCGTCGCTGTTCCTATTTTTCTTATATACATTTTTCCATGAAGCTAAGTTCTTTTCCACTTTGACCTAGTTATACATTTCCCCTAGTTTTCATTCATTTATCTTCCAAGGAAAGCATATCTGTTGAACCCATTTATCATCGACCCGCTCACCACCACTCCAGATAAACCCCCCTTACCTTCTAAAACTGTGCCGCTTATTGCCTTCCCGTTCTGGAGTCGCTGCAGATGCATCACCGAGATGAATCTACGTGGCGGCGGTGGTCACTGCTCCACATCGTGCATTTAAAACCTCTCATTGCATTAAGGATTAGACCGTAGACACACAAATAATGGTCCTCAAATGGTTCTTTCTTCATCACCTACTGAAGAACCATTCTTTCGTTTGAGGCACCTTTATAGGTTCGTTGAAGAATGCTTTAAGGAAATGGTTCTTTAAAGAACCCTGGTTTGAAAGGTTCTTTAGGGAACCAGAAATGGTTCTGCGATGGCATCACTCTGAAGAACCATTTTTGGTTCCAGATGGCACCTTCATGGTTCTGTGTGTAAATTGCCAGTCGGCATATTTTTTGGTGCAGTTGTCGGCGAGAGAAGAAAGCGTAACGTCTCAGCACAGGAATAAAACGACAACTTATCACTGTAATCACATGCGATACGAGACGGTTTCATGTTTTGTCGAATGGCTCTAAGACGATTGGAAGAGTGAGGAAGACGAGCAACAGGAAGTCAATACAATCAGAGATAGTGCTCGGCAATATCAACAGTTATATAATTGTCTATCACTTATACATATTTTTTTAAGGGATGGGCATCGTTGGGATTTTATTAATGCTGCAACTATGGCGGCCGTGATAACGAAACAGGCCCACGAAGAGTTATCAATGGCAGAGGAAGAGCAAAAGAACTACAAAAATGGCCGCCCATGATCTTGTATGCGTTTATGCACAACTGCAAAAAGGATTATTTAATGGAGTAACGAGGCAAACAATAGAGGTCTGAGACAAGCATAACTTCACAACCTGTGTGTGTGTGTGTGTGTTTGTGTGTGTGTGTGTGTGTGTATTAATTAAACAATAAGGAGAAGAATAACAAGTTGCAGTAAAATCCAGCAACTTTTACTTTATCACACTGAAAAACTTGTTTTGTTTTCTGAAGCCGTGGAACTGGGCATATGAATATGAAAGTAGAGTTCACCATCTTAAAACTTAAAACAGGGATATGATGATTTTAGTTTGTTGTTGTTTTTTACTTATGCTGTGAAAAAGTTATTTAATTTTGTATTGTCTGTCACTGTTTTATGTTTGACTGAAACTGTGTTTAATGTGCTACTGCTGTCTTGTAAAGGAAGATTTGTAATCTCAATGAAACTTTTCCTGTTTAAATAAATTAAAATTAAATTTAAATAACAATAAAAAATAAAAAAAGTCTTCATCTTTCGGCCATATTGCCCAGTAGGGGCCAATCAAAAATCACTTCCTCATCATTCTGAGGACACGTGCGCCTCATTTAGAAAGACGTGAATTTTGAATCGGAATTTTTTCCATGAATTTTCCATGTTTGATTTTCTGTTGCAATACACACGCTCCATTCACACTCATATTCTACATGGTGAGACGTATGTTTGCAATGTTACTCAAAGAAGTCCATTTCCGTTTCAATCAGACTCCGGGGCTTCACGTGACCCGCGAGCTGACCCTGTGATGCAGCTCAACAACAACAAACTAGTCACAAACAACAAACAACAACAACAAGCCTCTGGCTCGAGACCATATCACCGTGACACAATAAAGGAAACATCACATCATAAACATTCACATTTAATTGAGCATGTCTGCACCTGAGGCCACATTTGAATATGTATCTTCCCATTGAAAATGCGGAAGTTTATGTTTTGATCGCCGTGTATTTATTTATTTATTTATTTGTATGCATGTTCCTCGCATAATAAAAAAAGTTTTAAACCGAATCGCATGAAATTTGGTGGGATGATTGGTTATTATCCGGGGACCATTTGATTAGATTTTGGGATCAATCGGGTCAAAGGTCAAAGTCAAGGTCATGGAAAGGTCAACATCTTCTTTTTACTATAGCGCGGTCAATTTGTATCCAATTGGCATGCAACGAATGCCAAAATGTTCATACTTCAATGCCCAATCTTGTGATATGTGAAGGTATGCGCTCTACCGAGTGCCCGTTCTAGTTCTACTCTGTATTTCGTGTGTGTGTGTGAACGGAGAGTTGTGTTTTAACAATCAAGAGCAGAGTGAGCCCTCCCTCTTACTCGCCTCTCTTTGTTCTCTGGAGGGTCCAAATCAGACAAACAAGGCTTCTCTCAGTCCCGGAACGTACACTTTGATTGCTATCCGAACACAAACATGCTTGTAAACACACACACACACACACACACACATATGCATACATCCTGAGATAGACGTGACTGCACATACACTTTCCCACGGTGAAACGGAGCTCACCAATCAGAAGGCTTCTTATCGCGTTTTCCAGACCATAATATTTTGGATCACGTGCAGAAATATAGTCGATGTATGATAAAAATGTTGCGGGGTCAACACGCCGGCACCAGCAGCGCGATCTGACGCCGCCTCGCTGCCACAGTATCAACGTAGATCACAAAGGGAGAGTTTTTTGTATTTTTATAATGTATTATTTTATTGTTATATATTTTTCAGATGGGGTTTTATAAACTAAAACCAATAAAGTATGTTCATGTCAACTTTTCTTTAAATGTTGTTTTGTGCTGTTTTATACGATAACATACAGTTTGTCAAAAATATAATGAAGTTAACTTATTAAATGTTAAATTAGATCTTTTGATAAGATATTAGTTCTTTATATAGTTTGTTAGTGTCTATAGTTTACAGTGTATTTATACATTGGGTTTCACCCTTGTGTTGCCTTAGGGTCATTTTGACCCGATTCAATGTTTCACCCTCCTGTTACCTTTATATTTACCAACATATTTTACCCTTTGGGTTCAATTTGACACCAGCAATTAAAACCTCCAGAAAATTATTAGAATTAATATTGTTTTCCAAGTTTAAGTGTGAGGCACTTTATGTTTGTTTGTTGACTACCGAAAGAACACCGACATTAAACATTGAATGGGGTCAAATTAATCCTAAAGCGGGGGGAGGGTGTAATATTGATTCGGGTCAAAATGACCCTAAGGCAACACAAGGGTTAAAGGGGACATCAAAAGGTAGTTTTTGGGGTGGAGTGTCACTCTTAAGTCATTTTTTTCCTATACAATCTTTGGCAGTCAAGAAGATAGAATTACTGATTTAAAAAAAAGAAAGAATAAGAAATACATATTGTCACTTTGGTTTATTGGATAAGGTACAGTGCACATTTATAAAAAAATGTCTAAATGTACCAAGAGGATGTTTGTCATCTGTCGTCTCGAGAGGCCGATGTCACAAAAACCTAAAATCAGAGATAACATTAAAAACTCAAGATGTATACAATATAAATTGGGGTGAAATTGGCACATTGTGGTTAAACTGTGTAAAAAATTACATGAAACATCAGCAAATACGTGTCTTTGAGTACTTCGAAAAGCGCTATAAAAATGTAATGCATTATGATTATTATTAATAATAAATATATTGATGTTATACATCAAATTAAACAACTGCTGCAACATTATTCTCTCTACAGACGAATGTGAAACTTCCATTTCTGCTGCGTTTCATTTTTATTTACTCTTAGCCAGTAACATAAATGCTCATATTTACACATCTGAACGAGAGCTCACAGAAACCTAGAAAAAAAACCAGTTTGTTTTCTCAAAGGTTAAGTTAGACATCAAGAAGTTCCTCTAGTGAAAACATTCTCACAATATTGACAACAGGCAAATATTGAGACGATGAAAAGTAAATTTGAATGAATATAACGGAGAGAAGAGCGTTTCTCCTTTCCCTTCACCTCCTCTTCTCTCCTTTCCTCATCTTGATTCTACCCATAGACCTTTCTCTCTCTCCTTCCCCCTTTCCTCCCTTCTCATCGCCTCCCCTCTTCACCGCCGTGCCGTTCTCAACCGTCTCTCACACCCCTCGTTCGCCTCCTCCGTCCTCTCTCCACATCCCCACTATACGTCTCATCCCACCTCTCCCTCTTCTCCTCCTCCTCCCCTCCTCCTCTTCTCCCCCGATCGGCGGCCCGTCAAAAACCAAATGAGAGGTGTCCGAGATCATTTAAACGGCCGTAAATAACATCAAGAGAGGAGGCGGGCGATGAGTGGACCCCACTGCTATACATGCGCAGGCACACACACACACACACACACGATTACACACTCTTAAGTGGACCCCGTTGCTAATTCGTCCGATAGCGTGTGGGGGGAAGATAAGAGCGGAGGAGAGGAATCCGACCTGCCCGAGATGCATTAGCTCGCCTTGTTCTCAGCGCTCTGGATTCATGGGCGCGCCGCGTATTGTTTACTAATTTGTTGTTTTGGAGACGCTATCGGCAGAAGTGATGAGCTTCTTGTGTGTGTGTGTGTGTGTGTGTGTGTGCGCCGGAGATAATGAGTTTTTTTAGGGTCTTGGTGGAGCGATCGTTTCACGTGAAGACGCCCTGGAAGAAGGAACGGCGCCCGTTGTGTTGATTTAGGCCGCACATCACAAGATGGGGGGGGGGGGGGGGGGGGGCTTGAGTTGGATCTTAATTCATTAAGCGCGCCCATGAAGAAGAAGAAGAAGAAGAAGAAGACTTATGGTGATCGTGTCCCGCTCACTTTCACGTGTGTGAGTGTGAGAGTGTGTGAGTATGTGTGTGAGTGTGAGTACGTAAGTGTGAGGGTGTGTGTGTATGTGTGTGAGTGTGAGTACGTAAGTGTGACGGTGTGTGAGTATGTGAGTGAGTGTGTGTGTGTATGTGTGTGAGTGAGTACGTAAGTGTGAGGGTGTGAGTGAGTGTGTGTGTGTGTATGTGTGTGAGTACGTAAGTGTGAGGGTGTGTGTGAGTATGTGAGTGAGTGTGTGTGTGTATGTGTGTGAGTGAGTACGTGAGTGTGTGTGTATGTGTGTGAGTACGTAAGTGTGAGGGTGTGTGTGAGTATGTGAGTGAGTGTGTGTGTGTATGTGTGTGTGTGAGTACGTAAGTGTGAGGGTGTGAGTGAGTATGTGTGTGTGTGTATGTGTGTGAGTACGTAAGTGTGAGGGTGTGTGTGAGTATGTGAGTGAGTGTGTGTGTGTATGTGTGTGAGTGAGTACGTGAGTGTGTGTGTATGTGTGTGAGTACGTAAGTGTGAGGGTGTGTGTGAGTATGTGAGTGAGTGTGTGTGTGTATGTGTGTGAGGGTGTGTGTGTGTATGTGAGTGAGTGTGTGTGTGTATGTGTGTGAGTGAGTACGTAAGTGTGAGTGTGTGTGTATGTGTGTGAGTACGTAAGTGTGAGGGTGTGTGTGAGTATGTGAGTGAGTGTGTGTGTGTATGTGTGTGAGTGTGAGTACGTAAGTGTGAGGGTGTGTGTGAGTATGTGAGTGAGTGTGTGTGTATGTGTGAGTTTGTGTGTAATTATGTCAGTGAGTCTGTGCTTGTATGTGAGTATCTGAGTGTGTGTGTGTCTGAGTGTGTGAGTATGTGTGTGAGTATGTGTGTGTGTGTGTGTGTCTGAGTGTGTGAGTATATGTGTGAGTGTGTGTGTGTGTGACTTACTTTGTGTCTTTCTCTGTTATACATATTTAGCCAGCATTGAAACACTGGGACATCTGTGTGGAGTAAAACATACGCCTTCACCTGCACACACACACACACACACACACACGCACGCACACACACACACACACACTCCCAGCCAGTACCCTCTTAAACACCAGAGTTGGCTCTGATTTTAAGCCTCGTGCGCATCACTCCAAATCCATCCTGGGATGTGAAGCATCTTCACAGCGGAGGTCGAAACATTGAAAGAAAATCTCGTAGATTTGAAATGTAAACGTTGTTTCTTCCGGTTGAAAATGGCCGCCGCTCGTCATCGCCTCCCACGCGGCGGCGCTCCGGCATACGGCGAACATCCCGGGCGCATATTCACACGGCACGACACGGGTGGGGATTTGTCTGCATGTGTCATGTTACTGGCAATTATATTGGCGCAGATCTGTGTGATGGTTGTGTTGACATATTTGTATGTGTGTGTGTGAGTGTGTGTGTTGGCTGCTACGTTGTGTTGATGTGATATTCCAGTTGGCAGTGTGCACATCGATGTCACACGTCGACAGGGCAGTGGGGGAGGGGATGTGGGTGTTTTGTTTCATATATACGCTTTGAGCTCTCTGATTATGCTTACGATGTGGTGTGTGTGTGTGTGTGTGTGTGTGTGTGACAGGTCGCCTCTGAGCACTGGTTCTCAACCTTTTTTTTCAGTGATGTAAAAAAAAAAAGCCGAGTACCCCCGAACTCGACATTTATGGTTAAATAAACAGCGTCAGTGTCTGATTTAATATAGAATATATACAATTCTGTTTGTGAACTTATACTTATATTTTATTTTGAAATGATGAATAATAATTATTATATAATAATAATAATTTATTTGAATAAATAAAGCTGATGCGTAAGTAAGAATTTCAATGCAGGACTTTTACAGTCTTCTAGAAAAAAAAATCTTATAATTGTTTAACTATATATGTTAATAAAATCGGTCAAATGATGTAACTTAATTAAGATATACAATGTTTTCATGCGGGAAAGCCGTTAGATTCCCAACATGTGGTCAGTTTATTAAAATAATAACATTTAAATAAATACATACGATGCATTATTATTTATTAAACTAATTAAGTAAGTACGAATTTAAATGCAGGACTTTTACAGTGTTTTATTTTATTTTTTAATGATTTTTTTTCAGTACAAAGAAATAGATTCTTGTTCCGTTTGCACACTATTGAGCAGAGACGTGATCATAAAACGGTTCAAAAGGCTTTTGTCGTTTTTAATCTCGACTTTACGAGATCGTTTCATTTTTCGCCGTGGAATATGTTGATAATAACGACGAGAGATATGTAGCGTGTAGCTATAAGCAATACACACGTATGAAGGTGGTGATGAGATTACCTACGGTGAATGCTAGAGAGCTTTTTATCCCCGCATGTGAGTCATCGATGACCTCGTCGATGACCTCATCGTTGAACCGACTCAACGGGGAAAATAAATCCCATTTCTTCAGACGTCCATTTCAAACCTTTTTGTGGTTCGCTTCCTGTTCGTTGGATTCTTTACAAAACGGGATGCCGAATGTGACGATGTACTCTTCACAGCGCCTTAAAAAACATGTTGTTATTCGAGTGAACTTCTTTTGAACTGGGTCTGCGGATCCATCCCACCGACGTCCGACACACACAAGATCCCCCTAGATATGTGTGAAATGATCACGCCAGACACACTCATTGTCTCCAGCGTGATCATCGGTAAACAGTTTCGTGTAGTTTGTATACAAAATACATTAAGAATATACCGGACTGCTTTTTAATGACGGGAAATTCAATCAACGAAGCTGCTGTGAGACATTTCGACATGTCGGCGTCAGAAAAATGCGTAAGTGATGAAAACAAATCAATGAAGGCTGAATTCCATTTCGCTGTTTCAGAGTCGAAAAACGACAACGCCGTATGAATTGTGTGATATAAACACCTAGAACTTCAAGAAAAAGAGCAGTTATTACCTTCGCATTGAAAATGCGGAAGGTTATGTTTTGATCGCCATGTATTTATTTATTTATTTATTTGTATGCGTGTTACTCGCATAACTCAAAAAGTATTAAACCGAATCGCATGAAATTTGGTGGGATGATTAGTTATTATCCGGGGACCATTTGCTTAGACTTTGGGATCGATCGGTTCAAAGGTCAAGGTCAAGGTCATGAAAAGGTTTCTATCCAATTGGCATGCAACTAATGCTAAAATGTTCATAATTCAATGCCCAATCTTGTGATATGCGAAGGTATGCGCTCTACCGAGTGCCCGTTCTAGTTTCCTCTGTTTCCCTACAGTGGTTAAAGCCAGTATGGTGACTTGATGTAATTAATGTTGGGTGTAATTAATGTTATGCATTTCCTTAGAATAACTGTGTATTATGGGTCTCAATGCATCTTAACTATGAATACCAGTGTGCTGCACAGTGTGGCTTCTACTAAAGCACAGCAGGTGGTAAACAAGAGAGGCGCCACTTAAACTGCCTGTTGTACCTTTGGATGTGTATCTGGACACTGTGACCACACATAATTGTTCTGAATGTTACATAAAAACAACACGCACACACACACAGACACACACACAGACACGCACACACACCGTTTATGAAGAGAAGCTCTCCCCAAGTACCCTTTTTTAAGTAGTGTGTTCACAAAATGTCCTAGTTTAAACAGTATATGCAAAGCAGGCTCAGCCCCCACTCACACACACACACACACACACACACACAAATATGCACGTTCCCCTTGGCTTGCATTTCTCACCACTTCATGCCACAGGCTTGACAAGCCATCTGCATTCTCGTGTCTGCCAGCCTGGCCCCCGAGATATGGACTGAGTGTGTGTCTTTGTGTGTGTCTGAGTGTGTGTGTGTGTGTGTGTGGGGCGCAGACAACAAATTGTGTAAATTCAACCCAGTTGCTGCCCAACAGCGCTTCACATTGTGCCCGTGTGTCGTTGTGTGCCGGTGCAGTGGTTGCCATGTTGAGAGCCGTGTGGAGTCAATCCCTAAAATCATAGATATTAATGCGGTGTCCGTTAAAAAATTCAGGTTCAGAACCGAGTGAACGCTCGACTTCACACTCAACACGACGCGTCCTCGATCCCTCATCAATACACCTGCCGTGACTTTCCCTTTGTCGTGGCGACTTGTGGTCCAAAACCTCGGTGAAATACTCAAAAGGCCCGACTGAAAGGGCCTCAACGGGCTTTAGATGTAGGATGATGTTTAGATATGATAACATGTGGAATTACGTTCGTATTCTAAGTTATTCCGCAATAAATTAACATAGAAAAAGTCCCCTAAAGCACTTAAATATATGAATATGATGCATTATTATTATTATTATTATTATTATAATTAAGTAAGTAAGAATGTAAATGTAGGACTTTTAAATTCTTCTATAAAAAAAATCCGACCTAAGTTTTTTTGATATATGTCAATAAAATCGGTCAAATGATGTAACTTAATTAAGATATCAAATGTTTTCATGCGGGAAAGCCGTTAGATTCCCAACATGTGGTCAGTTAAAAAAAAAAAAAACATTGAAATAAATTAATACGATAAATTATTATTCATTAAACTAATTAAGCAAGTAAAAATTTGAATGCAGGACTTTTACAGTGTTCTATAAAAAAAATTCGACCAACATTTTTTTGATATACATGTCAATAAAATCGGTCAAATGATGTAACCTAATTAAGATATAAAATGTTTTCATGCGGGAAACACGCGGTCAGTGTATCTAAATAATGCAGGTTTTGCCTCATGGCTGCACCGTGTGCCGTGAAACCGGCCCGGCTGTCATTTTTGCACACGGCACCTCCGTGTAGCCGCGCTGTGACCAGTCTGCCGGTAAAATAATAGTTCATATTTCATTATCCAGCATTAGGGGACTCACAGGCAGCTGGGCCCCGGAGTTATTTAGCCCGTGGCAACTTTATTAACGACATAAATTGGTTTGACAGAGACGTGCCCGGTCTGATTTGCGATGGCAGAGTGGCGCTTGTTCCTGGATCCGCTCTCTGACTCCGTGGCACAGGAATAAACATCGCCCAGCATTTCATGTGGCGCCATCATTAAACTGCCGTCAATGAGGCCCCCGTCTGGTCGGCCGGCGACGCCGCGCCGGACTGCAGAGGCCCCGTTAGCTAATGAAGTCTAATCGCAGAGCAGCTCCAGGCCAATGGGAACAACATCCATTCTGCAGGTTATTGACCTTTGATATGAGACATTTGCCCTTTCGATGACACAGGTGAACAGTAACCACTGAGTCGGCGTAGCAACCGCCGGATCGCAATGCACCCGATAGATGTTGAGACGAACGCAAAACTGTTTCCATCATTCGGGAAAGTCATCGTACAAACGCGAGTGGTTGCGATGGGCGTGAATTTTTCGCCGGGCGGAAAGTTTGACGCGAATCGCGCGTTCCGAATATTCGCCCGACGACGAGTTGCGACGGCCGATCAGCGTTGAGCTGCTCCGCCGATGGTGAATCTAACTGCTGCTCTAGAGGAGCTGGAAGAGACGTAGAGGTGAAAGTCACCGAGCTGTGAGAGCCTACGGGTGATGTCATCGATAAATACATATACAGGTTTCTTACACATTTTGACGAATGGATTTCCATGACTTTTCCATGAAAATTGTGCGTATTGAGAGCTTACGCCGGCTTATATTTTGAGCGTCTTTCTTTAAAAAACACATGAATTATTATTATATATACAGGTATATACGTTTGTGGGACGTCCTCAACAAGTAGGAAGCAGAACTCATGGTGGATGAAGGAGATGATAACTGTTTCCGCGGAGATAAGCCCCGCCCCTCTAAGCCACGCCCCTTTGCGCGAGTGAAGCGAAAAAGCCACAAATGTTCCAGCGAGTAAACTCACGCGGTTTAACGTACTACGAATATATAACCTCAAATACTTTTTTGAAAATACGCAATGCTTCTCTTATTGCTTTCCATGTCAAAGGAACGTTTGTGATTTTAAATATTTGCACTGAATGTGATGTACAAATAGTATAATAATAATTAGTACACATAGTATCTAATCCGACCGCCTCTCTTCAAAGTCATTATATTACACCCACTGTTGCAAATTAGAATCATGAATACAAATTAAGACTTATTTTCCCGTCCCGTCAGGTGTGCGACCTGTGAAGTGGTTGTCGGTCGCATGTTGTGAGTAAACATCGAGAGGTTCACAGAAGTCTTGTTTCCACAGCAATTACAGATGAATTATAATCACCGTTGACACAAATTATTTTTGAACGATATAAAACGGAAAGAGACTAAAGTGTAGTTCAACTGTAGGTTCAATGTTCCTCCGGTGCCGTCGCCCAATTAACCCAAACATCCCCCTCTCAACCACAGTGATTACCTAAGAGATGATCAGCGGGCTTTTTATGTTTCAATTATGAAAAACAAAACTGCACATAAAACACCACACGTCAACTTCTATGCATGTCAACATCTATACATGCACGGACGCTCCCACACACACACACACGTCTCTCCCAGCATGTGTCTGATTTGCTATACAGCTGTATCAAAAACATGTTATTCAGAAGAGCGAAACAGAAACACGTCGTGACTAGCGCGCCCCTCCTTTTCTTTCCCCAAATACTCACACCTGGTCTCTTTCCCTTCTCCTTCAGCAGATAAACATTCCTAACCCATCGGCTCCGCACAGAAAGCTTAATTGCATGTTATCTCGCAGCAATTTCCATCATTGCAATTTCTAATCTGGTACCAGAACAAAACAGGTGCCGCTGCACCCGGTGGCATTGTGTCACGAGAGTCGGAGGTTCCTGAAACGACAGGGTGCACGTCTCGTTGCTCACGCATACATACATAAATACATAATAACACTGAATTACACCATATTTGCTGATTTGCTTTCATTCCGAGAGGAGGCTGAGAAAATTGTCGCGTCTGAAGGTTGAGCACGGAGACAGTCAGGGGCGGGTTAGCCTAGCCTGGTTAGCCTAGCCTGGTTAGCCTAGCTTAGCATCACGACTGAGGACAGAGTTCACAGAGTTGTGAGAGTCAATGAGTCAATGAGGCCCCTGTCTGGGAAACTATCCACCTTTCCATCTATCTATCCATCTATCCATCTATCCACCTATCTATCTATCCATCTATCCATCCATCTATCTATCCATCCATCCATCTATCCATCCATCTATCCATCCATCTGTCTATCCATCTATCTATCCATCTATCTATCCATCTATCCACCTATCTCTATCCATCTATCTATCCATCTATCTATCTATCCATCTATCCACCTATCCATCTATCTATCCATCCATCTATCCATCTATCCATCATCTATCCACCTATCCATCTATCTATCCATCTATCTATCCATCTATCTATCCATCTATCCACCTATCTCTATCCATCTATCTATCCATCTATCTATCTATCCATCTATCCACCTATCCATCTATCTATCCATCCATCTATCCATCCATCTATCCATCTATCCATCATCTATCTACCTATCTACCTATCTATCCATCTATTTATATATATATATATATATATCCACATATATATATATGCATCTATCTATCCATCAGTGGTGTATAGTAACGAAGTAGAAGTACTTCGTTACTTTACTTAAGTCGTTTTTTTTGGGTATCTGTACTTTATTTTACTACTTATATTTCTGTTTACTTTTACTTTTACTTCACTACATTTTGCAATGAAAACTTGTACTTTTACTCCGATACATTTCCCCTGAAACAGTATCGTTACTCGTTACTACGGGGAAAAAATAATCATGAGACAAAACATCGGGGACTGCGGTGGAACCTGAACGCAGCACGAGCACCAGGTTGGGGATCAGTGGTCCTTGCCGCGTGTTTTCTCTTCCTACTGATGCCCAGGATGCGAGCGAGCGAGCGGCTACAGATACGACTCATTTCATGTGGAGCAGCAATGGAAGCTACTCGAACAACCACGGGGACCAAGATCAACGTCCGTGGCCATATTTGGGCGAACTCTTTTCTTTTGTCAGAGTGAAAGTTTCTTCCTACCGGATGAAGTGCCTCTTATGCCGACCGAAAGCTACGGAGATATGGCCTTCAACAACTCACCAACCTCAGGAAACACATTGAGGTAAATTAAGATTAATCCCATGAGCCGCAACGTTAATGTTTAGTCATCATAAACCTGTTAAGATATCTAGCAGTGTTGTCCTCAGGATTGTAGTAAGTTATATCTTTGGCAGGAGAGGGGGACACAGTCTGATTGTCCTACGCATGTTGTACGTTAGGCTAACGTTCGCTAGCTATCGTCAATTAAATGAGACAATTAGCGTGAGTGGAGCAGACGGATCTCTAGCGAGTTAATGAGCTGAAGAAGTGTTGACAGTTGTGAAAATGTGTTGATTTGAGTCGTCTTAGCGATAATATAATGCTAATCATTACAGCATTATTATCATTATTTGTATTAATATTATAAGAGTGACGGTCCAGTAATGGCGACGATATTGATTTGGGACTGTTGTTGTGTTTAGCTACAGAGATACAAGTACATATTCACAAATCAACTCTGAATGCACGGACAGCGCATGAAACTAAATGTATAAACCTCAAATTAAAACAAACTATTTTGGACAAAACTTTAGGTTGGGGTCATGACATGTTAGGAAGTGTTATTAATTCTATCATGTCTATAATACTCTCACTTTATTTCAGGAATGGACTACATCAAGCAGCACATGGAAGAACCCTCCCTGCAGCTATGTGATGCCACCAGGTCCAGTTCATCTGATGAAGAGGACTTCTTCTTCTTCATCTCAAGCGCATGACAGCAGCAAACAGCTGGATGGAGACGTGGATCACGTTGACTTGCTGAAATGCTTCCCAACTGTGTGCTGCTGTCTGTGAAACTAGACACACTCTACCTGCACCAGGGCCTGTGAAGCTAGACACACTCTACCTGCACCAGGGCCTGTGAAGCTAGACACACTCTACCTGCATCAGGGCCTGTGAAGCTAGACACACTCTACCTGCACCATCAGGGCCTGTGAAGCTAGACACACTCTACCTGCATCAGGGCCTGTGAAGCTAGACACACTCTACCTGCACCATCAGGGCCTGTGAAGCTAGACACACTCTACCTGCATCATCAGGGCCTGTGAAGCTAGACACACTCTACCTGCATCAGGGCCTGTGAAGCTAGACACACTCTACCTGCATCATCAGGGCCTGTGAAGCTAGACACACTCTACCTGCATCAGGGCCTGTGAAGCTAGACACACTCTACCTGCATCATCAGGGCCTGTGAAGCTAGACACACTCTACCTGCACCATCAGGGCCTGTGAAGCTAGACACACTCTACCTGCATCAGGGCCTGTGAAGCTAGACACACTCTACCTGCATCATCAGGGCCTGTGAAGCTAGACACACTCTACCTGCACCATCAGGGCCTGTGAAGCTAGACACACTCTACCTGCACCAGGGCCTGTGAAGCTAGACACACTCTACCTGCACCATCAGGGCCTGTGAAGCTAGACACACTCTACCTGCACCATCAGGGCCTGTGAAGCTAGACACACTCTACCTGCACCATCAGGGCCTGTGAAGCTAGACACACTCTACCTGCACCATCAGGGCCTGTGAAGCTAGACACACTCTACCTGCACCATCAGGGCCTGTGAAGCTAGACACACTCTACCTGCATCATCAGGGCCTGTGAAGCTAGACACACTCTACCTGCACCAGGGCCTGTGAAGCTAGACACACTCTACCTGCACCATCAGGGCCTGTGAAGCTAGACACACTCTACCTGCACCAGGGCCTGTGAAGCTAGACACACTCTACCTGCACCATCAGGGTCTGTGAAGCTAGACACACTCTACCTGCATCAGGGCCTGTGAAGCTAGACACACTCTACCTGCACCATCAGGGCCTGTGAAGCTAGACACACTCTACCTGCACCAGGGCCTGTGAAGCTAGACACACTCTACCTGCACCATCAGGGCCTGTGAAGCTAGACACACTCTACCTGCACCAGGGCCTGTGAAGCTAGACACACTCTACCTGCACCAGGGCCTGTGAAGCTAGACACACTCTACCTGCACCATCAGGGCCTGTGAAGCTAGACACACTCTACCTGCACCAGGGCCTGTGAAGCTAGACACACTCTACCTGCACCATCAGGGCCTGTGAAGCTAGACACACTCTACCTGCATCAGGGCCTGTGAAGCTAGACACACTCTACCTGCACCAGGGCCTGTGAAGCTAGACACACTCTACCTGCACCAGGGCCTGTGAAGCTAGACACACTCTACCTGCACCATCAGGGCCTGTGAAGCTAGACACACTCTACCTGCACCAGGGCCTGTGAAGCTAGACACACTCTACCTGCACCAGGGCCTGTGAAGCTAGACACACTCTACCTGCATCAGGGTCTGTGAAGCTAGACACACTCTACCTGCACCATCAGGGCCTGTGAAGCTAGACACACTCTACCTGCATCAGGGCCTGTGAAGCTAGACACACTCTACCTGCATCAGGGCCTGTGAAGCTGGACACACTCTACCAGCATCAGGGCCTGTGAAGCTAGACACACTCTACCTGCACCATCAGGGCCTGTGAAGCTAGACACACTCTACCTGCACCATCAGGGCCTGTGAAGCTAGACACACTCTACCTGCACCATCAGGGCCTGTGAAGCTAGACACACTCTACCTGCACCAGGGCCTGTGAAGCTAGACACACTCTACCTGCACCAGGGCCTGTGAAGCTAGACACACTCTACCTGCACCATCAGGGCCTGTGAAGCTAGACACACTCTACCTGCACCATCAGGGCCTGTGAAGCTAGACACTCTACCTGCATCATGTGAACGGCTCTTCAGCATCGCAGGACTCGTCTTCAGCCCCAGAAGAGCGACACTGAAATCTGTCCATTTTGAAAATCAACTTCTTTTGAAGATGAACAATACATTTTTCACTTTAAAGTGATGATTTTGGTTGTTACTTTTGGTTCTGCTTTTTTCTGTGTTAATCGTGTTTTTATATTTTAGTAATTTCATAGTATTCATATATTGCTAAGTTCATCCTAGCTCATACTCCTTGTTCATGGCGGCCACAGCACCAAAACAAATAAACTTCATAATTCTCAAAATTCTAACCCTTTCTTTTTTTTATTAACAGCATTTACTTTTACTTTCAATACTTAAGTAAAAAAAAAAATCAGATACTTTAATACTTTTACTCAAGTAGTATTCTCATAGGTGACTTTTACTTTTACTTGAGTAATTTTCCAGTCAAGTATCTTTACTTTTACTCAAGTATGACTTTTGGGTACTTTAGCTTTAGCTCAGTGGGGTAAGAGGGCCGTCCTGCAACCGCAGGGTTGTGGGTTCGATCCTCGCTCTCCCCATTAGTTGCAAGTCGAAGTGTCCTTGAGCAAGGCACTGAACCCCCAGTTGCTTCCCGGGCGCTTCACCGCAGCCCACTGCTCCTTAATAACTAAGGATGGGTTAAATGCAGAGAACTAATTTCCCCTTGGGGATTAATAAAAGTGTATATTCTTCTTTATACACCACTGATATCCATCTATCTATCCGCCTTTCAATCTATTAGTTTATCTCTCCATCTGTCTATCCATCTCTCCATCTATCCATCCACCCGTCTGTCTGTCTGTCTGGATGTGTGGTGGTGTGTCTCCCAGGATCATGTTTGCATGTGAACATGTGTTAGTGAAGCCCAAGTGGCGGAGATAAGGAGTGCATCCTGAAGCACAAAGAGAGAGAGAGAGAGACAGAGAGACACAGAGAGAGAGAGAGAGAGAGACAGAGAGAGAGAGAGAGAGACAGAGAGAGAGAGAGAGAGACTTAGTCGTTGTGTGTGAAAGAACTCTTTCATCTTCACCCCAGAATCCCTGGTGAGGCCTTCCATGCCAATCCATTTCCTGGAGTTGGCTTCAGTCTCACCCAATGGGACGACATGCACACACACACACACACACACACACACACACACACACACACACACACACACACACACACACACACACACTTGGCGGGCTTCTCCCCACTGTGAAAGCTCTGCAATCTTGCCTCTCTACCCACAGACAGACGCTCATGCTCGGCCCGTTGGGAAGACAGCGATGAAATGGCAAACAGCAGCTTGGGGGGGGGGGGGTCCCTTTGTGCCTCTTCAGAAACTGTAGCACCCGGAGGCGTCCCCCGGTCCCCCTGGCCCCCCTGGCCCCCTGGTCCCCCGGCCCCCTGGTCCCCTGGCCCCCCGGCCCCCTGGTCCCCCGGCCCCCCGGTCCCGTCGCAACACGTTGGGACTGCTTGTGCACTTGTGTGATGTGTGTTGAGCCGCGTGTGTGCGCGCTTGCAAATTTGGTGTGTGTGTGAATGGGAATGTGTGAATCTTTCCTCCCTGATCATCTCCACGCTACCTGCCGCGCTCGCCCCACATGCTGCGAGCATCCCTGTGCGCGTGTATGTGTGTGTGTGTGTGTGTGTGTGTGTGTGTGCGCGTGTATGTGTGTGTGTGCGTGTGTGTGTGTGTGCGTGTCTGTGTGTGTAGTGACTCTTGTTAGCTTTCCAGAAAGAAAAAGGAAAGGAAGATTTAGCCGAATGTCAATGGGTTGCATTTGTGTTGCAGCATTTGTGTGTGTGTGTGTGTGTGTGTGTGAGTGTGTGTGTTTGTGTGTGTGTGCGTGTGTGTAACCCTGTGTGTAGTGACTCTTTTTAAGTTTTCAGAATTTTGTGTCTGTGGGTTAGCGTGTGTGTGTTAGCGTGTGTGTGTGTGTTTGTGTGTGTGTGTGCGTGTGTGTAATCCTGTGTGTAGTGGCTCTTTTTAAGTTTTCAGAAAGACATATCTGTGTGTGTGTTAGCGTGTGTGTGTGTTAGTGTGTGTGTGAGAGTGTGTGTGTGTTTGTGAGTGCGTGTGTGTAATCCTGTATGTAGTGGCTCTTTATAAGTTTTCAGAAAGACATTTTTGTGTGTGTGTTAGCGTGTGTGTGTTAGCTTGTGTGTGTGTTAGCGTGTGTGTGTCTGTGTGTTAGCGTGTGTGTGTGTGAGCGTGTGTTTGTGTGTGTGTGTGTGAGCGTGTGTGTGTGTAAGCGTGTGTGTGTGTGTAAGCATGTGTGTGTGTGTCTGTGTGTTTGCGTGTGCGTGTGTTAGCGTGTATGTGTGTGTCTGTGTGTGAGCGTGTGTGTGTGTAAGCGTGTGTGTGTGTGTCTGTGTGTTAGCGTGTGTGTGTGTTAGCGTGTGTGTGTGTGAGCGTGTGTGTGTGTGTCTGTGTGTTAGCGTGTGTGTGTGTTAGCGTGTGTGTGTGTGAGCGTGTGTGTGTGTGTGTGTGTGTGTGTGTGTGTGTTAGCGTGTGTGTGTGTGTGTGTGTGTGTGTGTGTGTGTGTGTGTGTAAGCGTGTGTGTGTGTGTCTGTGTGTAAGCGTGTGTGTGTGTAAGCGTGTGTGTGTGTGTCTGTGTGTGTGTGTGTGTGTGTGTGTGTGTGTGCGAGTGTCATAAACACATCCACATGCATTTTTTAAACCTTCTTCTGTGCATTAATTAATATACTACCTGTGTGTTTGTGTGTTTGTGTGTTTGTGTGCGACGCTAACCGCAGGCGTCCAAGTCTGCTCATTAGCAGGCTGAGCTAGCAGAGGGAAGCATGTAAAGATGACTATGGCTATTAATTTAGCATCTCACTGGCCTCCTTCTCTCTTGTTCTCTCTCTCTCTACCTCACACACACACACACACACACACACACACCTACACACGACATGACTGCCAATTCATGAAGTGAATGTTTGGAGCCCCAGACTGTACCAACTGGTGGAAGCTAACTAATCTGCGCTGCGCCAGTGGAGAGAGAACGAGCCAGAGAAACGGATAACGTTCACCGAGGGGGACGTTCAGCCTCCGAAAAACCACTGTTAACATCAACATTTTGGGAAGGCCTCAACTTCGGGAAGATAAACACACACACTCGCGAGCGTGCAGGCCGTTGGCTGTGAATACAAATCGCGAAACCTTCGGGGAATGGGGAAAGAAGTAGCTAGGTGGCTCGCGGCGCTCCGAGGCTGCTGTCCGTTATCGACCCTCCGTTTCTGAATTACTGTCATTGTTTTGCGTTCCGATGGGACGGAGCAGTGCGAGGGCAGACGCTGAGTTTGTGTGCGAGTGTCATATTAACAGCCGCTGACCTAAAAGGGATGGACCCAAATGTAAGGTTATTTTGGATTAAAGGGCTTCACATATCACAAGATTTGGCATTGAATTATGAACATGTTGGCATTAGTTGCATGCCAATTGAATAGAAATTGTTTTAAAAAATGGTAAAAATAAGATTTTGACCTTTTCATGACCTTGGCCTTGACCTTTGACCCGATTGATCCCAAAATCGAATCGAATAGTCCCCGGATAATAACCAATCAGCCCACCAAATTCCATATGATTCGGTTTAATGTTTTTTGAGTTATGAGAGTAACACGCATACAAAGAAATAAATAAATACACATCGATCAAAACAAAACCTTCCGCATTTTCAATGCGAAGGTAAATATGTCTTGAGACGTGTTTGCTAATCTGTCAAACTGAACCTGGAATGATGACCCAACTTATATATACACTACCATTCAAAAGTTTGGGATCACTTATTTTTCAAAGAAAAGCACTGGAAAGATAACATTAATCATATATACTCTCTCTACATAGTTAATGCGGTGAATGACTATTCTCTGGTGTTTAATGAAGTCTCTCCATAGGTGTGTAGAGGCCCCATCTCCAGTGTTCTAATGGAATATTGTGTTATCGCCTTAGAAGACTAACGGAGGGGTAGAAAACCCTTGAAAACCCTTTTTATGTAAGCGCAGCTGAAAACAGTTATGATGGTGAGAGAAGCTATACAACTGGCCTTCCTTTGAGCCACAAGTATGAAGAACAATATTAATATTTCTAATAAAAATCATTACTTCTAACCTTGCCAATGTCTTGACTATATTTTCTATTCATTTTGAAATTCATATGATGAATAATAGTGTGAGTTTCTATGGAAAACACAAAATTGTCTGGGTGACCCCAAACTTTTAAAGGGTTGTGTAAGTGTCGCAACTTTTATTCCATTTTTTACCACTGAAAGCACAAAAATAAGTAAGGAAGTAAGTAAAGTTTATTTATATGTTGCACTTATCACAGACAAAGTGTCACAAAGTGCAGTCCAGTAGTCAATTATAATAATTTGGCAATAACAGGGGCCAAAACATGTCGATACACTGTAAAAGATGGTGAAATAAAATAAATAGTTAAAAATATGCGCAACGCAACCAAATAATTAACCTCCCAAACCATTTCAGTTTCTTCTGCAGGTGAATAAACAAACAATTAACAATGAATAAATATAATAAATACATGAACGTATGAGGGGGATGCCCACGTCCCAGTTCTTTACATTAATATGGGCTCCACATATTCATAACTATAGGTCAGCGGCACACATATTTGTTCACTGAACGAACATCACGACTGACTCAGGGTTGACCTTCGCTGACCTTGGAGGGAGTTGGGAGCTCGCTAATTGCTGTGAGAATACATCTATCTTTTTTTCCTCCTCTTTATTGAAGGGCGCAGAGCAATTAGAAGGAAGCTATTGTGACTCAGTGGTGCAAGCATATTACCAATCTCCTAACTTGTTAGCCCTCCTCATTGCCACTTCATGGAGCATTTAGAAACACCTGCTCTGGAAGGATGTGACTGGTGGTACTTTTTAAATTGGAAAAAAATGGCAAAACCAATTATGAATTTTTTCTTCGAAGAAGTATTATCTATAGCAAAGGTGTCAGACAAAAGGCCCGTGGGTCGAATCCGGCCCGCCACATCATTTTATGTGGCCCCTGACGGCTTGATAGACACACGATCACCCTTTTCTTAAAGAAATTGAAGAAAAATATCCTGCGCTTTTATTTTCATGGTTTTAAATTAAATGGATTTATGTTGTAATATTAGAGAAATTACTCAAATCAACAATAATCAAATGCAAAGAGAGTTATTTAACAATATATTGGAGTAGTCTTTACAGATACACCGGCCCTTTAAGAGGCAGCCATGATGCTAATGTATTGCTGATTGTAAGTAATTGAAGAAAAATATCCTGTGCTTTTATTTTGAAGGTTTTTAATTGAATGGATTTATCTTGTAATATTAGAGAAATGGTCTTATGTACAATATTTTTTAACTCAAATAAACAATAATCAAATGCAAAGAGAGTTATTTAACAATATGTTGGAGTAGTTTTCACAGTTACACCGGCCCTTTAAGAGGCTTATTATTTCTTCTTCATTCATTGTTTATTATTTATTTCTATGATAAAGTATAGAAGGCCACCACCATGAGCATCTCTTTGAATGACATGAATGGGATGTATGAATTGTTCTGTCATCAGCATTGCATGTGTAACTGGTGTGTTATCCTCTCTCTGTTGCTCTCCTGAAGGTTTCTTCCTTTTTTTAAAGTTTTTTCTGGACAGTCCCCCGTCCTGACGTGAGGCCCAGGTGAGAGGATGTCATGTGTGTACAGATTATAAAGCCCTCTTGAGGCTGATTTGTAATCTGTGATTTGGGGCGGTGCAATATAAATGTAATTGAGTCGAGCGATCGGCTCTCAAAGTTTCCACTTTCACTGCGGATGAACAGATGTACCTTTCTTTTTTCAAGGTGCAACATGATTCAATTCAGTTTATTTTATATAGCCCAATATCACACATTACAAACTCCCCTCAGAGGGCTTTACAGTCTGTACACATACGTCACCCCCGACCTTTGACCTTTCACATCAGATCAGTAACAACTCCAGAAAAAAAATAGAAAAAAACATTGAAGAAAGTGAAGAAATTACAGAGTTATATAAACACATTTAATGAGTATGACAGAGTGTATGAATAGTTGGGAGTAGACATGGACCACGATCCAGACCTCCACAGTCAGAAGGAGGTAGAGAGGAGGGGCCTGAGAGGTCAAGTCAATGCCTCTTTTGATTGGCTGACATCAGAAACATCTGTTTATTTGCAGTGAACCCGACATGAAGAACGTAAACACTCAACTTGACCTCCTTGAGCCCAATGAGACGGCGCTTTTATTTTGAAAAACCATTGCCATGGTAATCATACCAAAATATAATAGCATCAACCATGAGTGTCGGAAAGGACCGTCATTTCACTGAGTGTGTGTGTGTTTGTGTGTGTGCACGAGAGATGGAGAGAGAGGGGGGAGAGAGAAGGAGAGAGAGCAAGAAGGGGAGATCGGGATAGAGAGAGAGTGAGAAAGAGGGAGGGAGAGCGAGAGAGAGGGGTGGAGAGAGGGAGGGATAGAGAGACAGAGAGAGGGAGAGAGAAAGAGCGAAAGGGGGAGAGAGAGAGAGACAGAGAGAAAGAGAGAAGGAGTGAGAGAGAGAGAGGGGGAGGAAGAGAGAAAGAGAGAGAGAGAGAGCAAAAGAGGGAGAGAGAACGAGAGAGAGGGAGGGAGAGTGCATGATGATGATGATGATAAGCTGCATAGGACCGAGAGAAACACGAGGACACTCTGAAGCTTCCTCAGACCTTGGTGACCTTGGTGACCTTGGTTACCTTGGTTACCTTGGTTACCGTGGTAACAAAAGACTTTCTGCCCAAAGTTATGAACAATAATTGGACCAAATTATGTGATGTGTAAAAAGAGGAGCAAATTGCAGAGGAGCGTTTCAATTGAAGTCATTACACAGACGGGAACATGGCACAGGAACAGGTCAAGTGGAACCAGTGCTCAACCAGTGTGTGTGTGTGTGTGTGTGTGTGTGTGTGTGTGTGTGTGTGTGTGTGTGTGTGTCCTTATACCTCAAGCTTTTGAAAATTAAAAAAACTGCCTGTCACTATGAAAGCTCGGCAGGCCACACAAACCGGTCCGCTCTGAAAGGGAAGAACAATAAAACGGAATTAACGATATACTGGAATAACTGTCATATATTTGAGCCCTAATTAGTTTCATTTAATTTCATATTATAATTGCATGGTAAAAATAAGGTTTATTTATTATTATTTTGAACAGAAAATCCCAGCTACGGGACTCATTTTATTTATACATATTTATAGCAAAGGAGTGTAAAACATGGGATAAAAAATAAAAAAATAAAAAAATAAAACATAGGAGAACTAGGGAGTGATCTATTCTCTATTGTTCCTTCGTAATTTTTTTTAATTAAAATCATCTCTATGAGGTGTCATTTCCCCCAAGATGTTAAAAACCAGTTTGTAGTCCATGTATCGTGGAGAGCACCGAAAATACAAAGTAGTCCACTTGTTGCTCATTATCTCCATCATTCTTTTTCCCGATGGCAAAATAAAAGCCGGCAACTCTCAAAAATCGTGAGAAATATTTCCCGAGAACGTGCGTCGCACGACTGAAGAGGAGCAGGACGCCCGTCTTCTCACAGTCAGACTAATGAGGGATGACAGAACGAGAGAGAGAGAGAGAGAGAAGGCAAAGACTGCCTGACGGGGCTCAGCGGAGGTGTGCGGGATTTACTTCTGGAATATCAAAGAGCGCCCGCAAAGGAAAAGCAGAATAAAATAAAAAAATTCATCTTCATTAATCGTGCTTTCTTAATGATGAGGCTCTCACTCCAGCACTGATGAGAGAGAGAGAGGGGGAGAGAGAGAGAGTGGTGGTCGGTTTAATTGGAGTCAATTTCTGCATGACTGAGTGTGCGTGTGCACGTGTGCTGATGCGTGTTTGTACACATGTTGCGTGTGAACATCGGGGTTCCAGGCCGCCTGCGTGAGAGGGATGTCTGATTCATGCCTCTTTTTTTTCCTGAATTCTTCTTCTTCTTCTATTTTCCTTTTTTTAAACACATCCTTCTTCTCCGCCTGTCGGAGTGAATTGACCTGAGGGGGAGAGACAGACGCCGAGCTAACACTGTGAATTTAATCAGGGTAGCGAGCGAAGGAGCGGATGTGTTGATGGACGGCGAACACAATTGAATCAAATTAGTCCGCGGTGTATTTATTAAGTCCAATTAGTTCCAGGACTAATGTCAGAAGAAAGACGATTGCCAATAAGCGGCTCACCTCCACGGGGCCAGGTGAGCCGCGATGGCAACGCCGACACGTCCTCAGCCTGGCAACAAATGATTTATTATACTATTTAAAAAAAGCTAAAATGCTGTAAATTCATTGATTATTTTTACTTTATATTTATTGATTTTTTTCAGTTTCAATGAACAAATAAATGAGACAAAATATTGGTAAATGGCAAAAGATGAGAAAAATAAATAAAAATAAATAAAGGAGAGACTTTTCTTTTCTTTAAATTCATTGTTTTTTAAAAGTTTGTATTATTATTTATTTAGTTTTACTGAACAAAAACAGAATGCGACAAAACATTGTTAAATGGCAAAAAGACGAGAAAAATCAATAAAAAAAATCAGTAAAGAAAATAATGTTCTTGTATTTAAATTAATTGTTTTATAAACTTAAAAATCACCCCACAAAGAGAATGTTACACCTCATTTTTTGTTCAACTGTTATCACAGAAATGGAGAAATTCATCTCAGCAATGACCTCAAACAACAAGGGTGGTTTATATTGTATTTTTCTTCTTAAATTCCATTCTCCACAACAATAGAGTTCTGCCGGGATGACATCATTTATATGATGCAGGCCCGACCTGGAAGTTTGCTTGTGCCCCGGTTCCTTTTCGACAAAAATCCAAATGGATCTTTCCATTTGGATTTTGGATTATTGCAGGAAATAAGCTCTGAAAAAACGAGGATTGATGTTGTCACTAAAAATGAGAAAAGTTTCTTGAAAGCCCGCCCACTTTTCAATCCTGAGCCCAAATTGCGTTTGACTTTAACCCGCTCCACTTTAAATCACCAGCAATCGTCAAGCAGTCTGAATTCTACGCACACCGCACTGCTACTTTACAGCTATAACGCTGGTGATTAACTTCAAACTCTCTCTCTCTCTCGCTCTCTCTCTCTCTGCCTCTCCCTCCCTCACAGCAGGTGCCAGTAGCACCAACACATCAGCGGGCTAAACGAAAAGAGTTCACAGAGTTGAATGAAATCACACGGCGATAAACTTCTTTTTGACATTTTTTAAAAAGACCCAAAAAAATCACCCAAAAATCCTCATTTCTCCATTTTCAGTGCTCAGTTGCCACGTTTCATCATAAAATCATAGAATTCGGTGACACTGGTCATATTAATGTGAATCTTTACATTTGCATTTGTAAGTCTCTCTGTGTGCATTTGTAATTATTGAGACTGATCTGACCCCAAATGTTTCCTGACGTCTCCACTTCGTATTAAAAAGTACTTTTCAGGCGTTACACAGTTTTTATTTATTTCAGCATTTTTTTACACACATAATGGTTTACATTTACACTAATGATTAGGGACTATGGTTTAATGTGCTTTATAAACATGTTTTAAAACATCAATTCACGATTAATAGTCATTAGTTAAGTATTTTGTCTGACCTTATTTAAAGTGAGAACTATCTAAGCCTTGTATTCATTTATAAATAGCTATAAAGAATCATTTATAAAGGAAAACCCCCCAATTATGAAACGCATAATAGTCGACCTTAATAATAAAGAATACAAAAATGTAAGGTTGTGTTTAGGAATTGCATCTTAATGAGTGTTAATGGTGGAACAATGCTTTATAAATTATATAAATCAAGTGTTTATTCACACTTAACTAATGCTAAATAGCGTGTAGTTTTTATAAAGCGTTACCAACATTTCATTTCCTATTCTGTGCCTGCTTGTCTTTTTTTTCCTGGTTTCAGTGTGAATAAACATGATGAAAAACAAACAGAATGATGAAAGTAAAGATTGGCTCGGTTGTCATTTAGTTAAGATTACATCCCCAGATTTTCTGGTGTGGTTTAGAAGACCAGAGAAGAAGAAGAAATATGAAATTGGAGGAAATGATTGCGAAAAGACAGAGTCGCTTTATTGAAGAATTAAAAAAACAGATGGGAAATCTAGAGCCTGAAGGCAGCGTTGCTATAGCTCCCATGCTTTTAGTCTAAGATACATCCTGGATGCCGAGATTTAACCCCACCTTAAATATTACAGGATCATAATTCTACTATTCTGCAGTTGCGTACCCATCGTACCCAAACCAGTTTTCCAACAAAGAGTTGGGATTGAGAACTCATCGGTACACGGGGAACTCATCAGAACACAGTTAACTCATCGGTACACGGGGAACTCATCAGTACACGGGGAACTCATCGGTACACGGGTAACTCATCGGTACACAGTTAACTCATCGGTACACGGGTAACTCATCGGTACACAGTTAACTCATCGGTACACGGGTAAAACATCGGTAGACGGGGTAAATCATCAGTACTCAAGGTAACTCATCGGTACACGGGGAACTCATCAGTACACGGGTAACTCATCGGTACACGGGTAGACTAGCGAGAAGGGGAATGAGAATGAGAATTGTTTTCAGAAACAGAAATTAAATGGTTATGTTAATTTTTAAACAGGTTAAAAAAGAAAGCTAATGTATGCAAAGGTTCTTTTGGGACTTTGTTGAAAAAAGGAAAATAAGTTTGAGGAAATGTTGCCTGACTTGTCTGAATGTGAAAGATTCTCAAAAGATCCCAGATGATCAAACCCTGCATTCATGTCAGGAACAGCTCTCTGGATGTGTTGACAGCTAGTTGAGCCTCAATATATACCTTGAATTTGATATTATAACCGGAATGGAAAAACTGTCAGAAAGAAAGGCACGTAGTTCACATACACTGCGAAGCTCAGACTGAATAAGGATCTTTAAACCACTGGGAGTGGTTCAGCTGCATAGTTAGTGAAATCTGTCTGAGTCAGCACCTCTATTACTCCACAAAACATATCCACAGTATATGTGACATGAAATAAACTCAATAGCAAAAGTCAAATAATGCAGGTTAGCTGCCTAGTATGTGACTGGTAATTTAACACTGTGGGGACATATTCTCAATTTTACTCAATTTCTTAAATCCACTTTTTTTAAATATATGTGTTTTACATCAAAAATGGCAGAACGACCTCAGCTCTCTATATAATGAGGCACAATTATCCTAAGGCACAAGTGTAAAGAGGGAGTATGGCCCTAAAGCGGAAAAGCCTAAATCAGTTCCGTGAGTCGAGCGGTGTTCAGTAGCTAACGGTTTTATTTTTTTAAGCATTTAATGGTGACTAATCAGTTTGTAACAAAATACTGGCTGACGCAGTTTTTTCTCTGCTGGTATCAGTAACCGCTAGACAAGCTTGTATCTTCTATAAAACCTTGGATTCATCGTGTTTGCAGAGTGAAATTGGAACTTGCTTTATCACCATCTGTGCACAAATAAATAAATAAATATATATATGTGTGTGTCTGTGTTATTACATCAAAGGTTTTCTGTCTTTTCTTTCCCAGGATTCACTCGTGTAAGCGTCGCTTATTCTTTCACATGAAGGCAAACACACGTATGCAGACTCCGGCCTCATAAACACAACAAACCAAAGAGATGTGCTCATGGAAATAAAAGTCAAGTACAAAAAAGTATCGACATTTTAATTATATTTAAAAAATAATCAAAATTCCTCAACTTTCAAGGCAAACATGATTATTTTTCTTCTACATTTAAACAATTCATAAGAGGGATAATTTGAATGTTCATCTTTTTTTATTCTCTAGAACAATCGCATATGAATTGGGTTTTTTAAGCATATTTGTTTTAGCTTATAGTTAGCATGACATTTTTTTCTGTTGCATACCGTGTTGAAAAAACAACTTTTCACATAATATCTTTGTTGGTTGTGTCACCAGAGCATCTCCAACTCATGTAAAAAGCTTATGTATTAGTTATGTCATGTTTGTTTTGAATCTCTGATGTTCAAACGACGATAATGGTGTCGAGCTTCTCTCTCGTAGATCGATCTAATCTTCCTGTCGTGCTTTGTTTGTATTTGTTGGCCAGTCTTTCTCCTCCTCTTTGGGCATTCTGTAATTCAAAGAAATAAAAGGAAACAATCACATGCAACTCTTTTTTTAGTAAATTTTTTGGGTTTAGAAATCTTTCTATTTTTTTTAGATTCTATATTTATGGCCAAATTAGTACTAAATATGACTTTAAAAGTTAAAGTGATAAAAAATACCCAAAAGTCTGCATCTAGACAACAAGACAGCGCTGTTCATAGTACGAGGAAGGATTCTGACCCCACATAACCATCGTGACACGGGGCTGCAAGAGTGTTCGTAGGAGTGGAAAATGTTCACTACTTGTAGAAACCATTAGTTACACTGATTTATGTTTATCTAGATATCGTATCCCATCCATGTGGGTGAATTATAACTATGCTCCTTCCCATAGATCGAATTATTCTGAAATGTTGTTGATCATGTTGACATATTGACTGAAATGATTATGATGAAGATGATGCAATGATGACGTCAGGGGGCGTTAACTCTATATGTAGACGTCACCTGAGTACAGCCAGGTGTGTTGGGCGACCTATTTTTCAACCGCATTGAAGACAAAGTGAGTTTTTTTTGTTTTATATGAGTTTAGTTTATGTTTCCGTTGCTGTTCTGCAATAAAAGAAAGTATTGAAATGACACTACGAGAGAATGGCTGTTGCTTTACTGACTCCTACACTACTTAATGTTACAGTAAGCATAATAAGTATACATTCACAGATGAAAGCTTTTACAAGCCTTCAATCACAGAACTATGACTAAATAATAATTGTACTAATAAATAAATAATGACATCATTTTTTCAATGATGAGTTGATAATTGACAGCTTGCCACGACTTTATGGTCTTATGTGGAACATGTTCTTCATAGTTTTTGACCTTTTACTATTAATCTGTTACCCTGTTTTGAATCACTGTGGGTGAGTGGTTAGCCCGTCCGTCTTTCAATCACGGGGTTGGCGGTTCAATCCCCACTCTAGTCGATGTGTCCTTGAGCAAGACACTTAACCCCGAGTTGCTCCCTGTGTCTGAATAAATGTATGTGACATGATTGTAAGTTGCTTTGGATAAAAGCCTCAGCTAAATATTAAAGTGTGATGTTCAAGGTAGAGAATCACAAAGCCTTTGTGTAATAGTCGTTAGCATTTGAAAGAAAGACACTTTTTACTAATATCCTGCTGCTGTGGAAGTGGGAGGCGGCTTTTTTTCCGATATTAGTTGGACATTTTTAACGAAACTGTGAAACGTAATTGCTTGTGCTTCTGATGCAAATTCATGAATATGTATTAAGAGCTTTTGCTTCTATCTCTTCATCAAATTAATTCCATTCTTTTTTACTTTTTTAAAGTTGTTTTTTCTCCAAAGTGAGGCATCGAGCATTTTAAGAAAACACTGTCACCTTCTCACGACTCCTTCACAGACTTGTGTCGTCTTCATCCTCAATGATGAAGAGGTGGTGTTCTTTCTGTGCAAAATGAATACATTTAAATTCATCTCGGGGAATATTCTTGGAATATGTGATATTTTTGGTTGAAAGGTGTTTATTTATTCAGTATGCAGTTAAATATTACAGATACCTTCTGAGTGAGTTTGTCAGTGTTAGGTATATATTCCAATATTCTATAAAAAACTATTGCATCTTAACCAAATATATTTGCACAAGATTGTTGTTCAAGCTTGTTGTCAAATCCTGCTCTTGTGAACTGGACATAACATGTGTGTCTTGTTTTCAGACCTCCCCGGGGGTGATGACAAACCAGTGCATGTACCACAGTGCTGTGGAATAATTGGGCTGCAGTTGGGGAAAAGCCTGTCACTCATGAGAAAAGGCCTGTGTCACATATTTGGTCTATATGTCCAAATTTAAAGTTTCACCACAGGACAAATTGGATGACGTTCCAGAATACGATTAGCTCCTTTTGAAATGAATGTACTTAAACATTAACTGATGGACATTTACAACACGGAGAAGATAACCGGAACAGTTTTTGGCATATTGGGACAAATGGGTTACATACGTAACACCTCATAGACCTGATTTTATTTTCATAAATCAATGAATGTACACAAGAGTATAGATCACTCCCTAGTTATATTGTTTTCTTTTAGTTTTTTGTTGAATCCGGTCTCTTTTTTGTTGCTTATCCTATTTTTTACACTTCTTGCTCTAAATATGTGTAAATAAAATGAGTAAATATAAAAATGTGCACATGCAATGTACATTTTTCTGACATCTGTAAAGACATATGTAAATTTCATTTTTAAAAAGTAAAGAAAAAAATGAACTTTCACGTTTTGTCAAGTGCTGTTACGGACTCAATTAAAAACTGAAATTCGGCTTAGTTTTCACATTTACTTTGCTGTAATTCGATCTGTGTCTCATTTGTCATATCACCTTGGTTCTACCGGCTACGCGGGCCGGTCACCAGCTGGGATGCCGCTATTGTTGTTAGCTGTTACGGACAAAATAAAAAAATGTAATTTAGCTTAATTTTACATTTACTGTGCTGTAATTTGATCCATGTGTCCGCATTACAATGTATTCGTCGTATCACTTTGGGCTCCAGCGGCTGAAGGCAGAGCGCCAGCTGCGATGCCGCTATTGTTGTTAGCTGTTGCATTTTAGCATCTGTGATGGTGAGCTGAGATTTTGTTGTTATTTAACCAGATGAGTCCCATTAAGATTACGCATTTATTTTTCGAGGGTGACCCAGACAAGTCTGGCAGCAACATAAGAAACACGTAGTTACAAACAAAAACACACAGAACAAGACGAGTTAAAAGAAACGAAAAGTTAAGAGACAGTGACATAACCAAGTTAATTAAAAAAACACAGACATTTTGGGAAAACGGCCTCTATTTTTTTCATAATATATTTTAAAAGCAGGACGTGGCATCAGTTCTTTAAATTAGAAATTATTCGTCGTAGCTGGGATGCCGCCATTGTTAATAGCTGTTACTTTTTATCAACTGTGATTGTGAGCTGAGACGACAGGACTACCCCGTTGGTTTTGAGTTATGGGAATTGTTCCGTTGCCTCAACTGGACCCATGAAAGACCGAGAAACGGCTAACACTAGCTTGACCCAAGCTCAGGAACGCTGTTGTCGGGGAAACCGTGCTAACGTTAGCAAAGAAAAAACAACTAGCTTCCACTTTCAGCGTGGTATGTCGTCGCTCTTGAAAGTAGAAAAAGGCGAAGCTCCTTCAAGACGCCACGGAGCCAACGGTACCACCACTAAGTGTCATACTTTTGATAAAGGTAGACAGAGTGTCTTGTATTTCTTTGTATAACGTTATGAAGCGATAATGAAAATGTCAAAGTAAATTGCTTGGTTGGTTGCACATGTGCTAAAGAGGATTATGTCAAGAGCAAATATTAAGAATGTCATCTACAAAAGATATCTCTTAGCCAATAAAAAGTTGCATAGCAAGACTTTTTCAGCCCCATAAATCTCAGAATGAGACTTTTTTTTTCTTTTAGATCAGCACAACTCGGCGGACGATACTTTCCACGCGCTCGGCTGCAGACAGGGAGAAGGAGCAGTGTTGCCATTACTGATTGTCTTTGTACTCAGGGGGATTGCTGATATTACAGGGTTTTATACATATCAGCTCAGTGTTATTTTGCAGGCCTGATGGATGGTTGTTTGCAGCGGTCATTTTTTTTAGCCTTGGCTTTCACTCTGAAAAGCGGCATATATGTGTGAAGGCGGCGGTTTAAAAGGCGGGTGTGTGAGGTTGTGTGTACGTGTGTGAATGTGCTAGAAGCTGAACGACAGTCGCCGCGATTGATGCTCCGTGTAAAACTCGAACCGGCCCCGCCTGAACACGGCAATACATTACACTTGATGACAACAACGCGTCCCGAGATGACAGCGGGACTCGCCCCAATACCAATAAATCCATATTTCCCCTTGTACTCTTGCTCATTGACTCTCTTTTCTTCGTGCCGAGGCATCATCATCATCGCCAAGTCACACAAGAGCAGGTTTTATCCTGCTTCACAGAAGACTGGAGAGGGGGAGAAAAAAAAACGAGAGAGCAAATATTTCGATAGGGAGAGAGGGATGCTCAACTCAAGAGTGAGAGAGAAGGCTGCTGGTGATATATCACTAACTAGGGCTCACTGAAACCAGGAGTTGCTCGATGACAGTCAGTATTATTAACAAAACAAAAATATGTCCACGCCGAAAAAGGATACAGCAAAGGACCTTGTTCCTTCCAAATTGGGGTCAATACAAGGCCAGCCATATAACATAAAACACAGATACGAGGCCTTATGGCACATTTTGGCACAAACACAGCAACCCAACCCAGATAATGTTGTTCCACTCATAACTGGCAAGCTGTTGTATGGTCAGGGTGGATGGCGGGGATGGCGGGGTAGTAGTCCACCTCAGGCCATGCAGTTTGGAGCTCGCCCTATCCGTGTCTAAACTCACGAGTTTAGTCTCACTCTCAAATGTGATTGCGTCAGGATGCTATCAGAGTAACTGAAACCGGGCACTTGGCAGATGATGGACATCAGGCTCCGGATGCGCGTGAATTAAGTTCACAATATTTAATGGCAAAAAGTGTAAACAAACATTCAAGGCTCACGATCGTGGGTTTCGTGGTGATACGGGCGCCACGGGAACCAGCTGGAAGGACCCGAGTCGAGACGAAAGGGGACGATATTTTCCCAGTACAGAGTATTAGTTGCAAAATCAGCCAATCACCTCCTCTCAAAGGTTAGTCCATCCTCTAACACCTTCCTGTTGGCTCAAAGTCCCGCTATCAAAATGGAGAGGTCAAACGTCATGGACCCCGGGTCAAAACGTCACTTCCGGTCAAGTCGCTAGACAAGTATTTTCACAATAAAAGTCCCGTCTGTTATTGTCCGCATTAAAGTCAGTTCACGGGTTTCGAACTATTACAACGTAACAATGCAAAAGAGATGCCGTTTTTGTTTAAATCTTTTTCGATATATTCTGCAAACACATATAGGAACTAGAATGGGCACTCGGTAGAGCGCATACCTTCGCATATCACAAGATTGGGCCTTGAATTATGAACATGTTGGCATTAGTTGCATGCCAATTGGACAAAAATGTATCGTGCTATGGTTAAAAAAGAGTTTGACCTTTCCATGACCTTGACCTTTGACCCGATTGATCCCAAAATCTAATCAAATGGTCCCCGGATAATAACCAATCATCCCACCAAATTTCGTGCGATTCAAGAACATTTTGACCTGTTCATGACCTTTGACCTTGACCTTTGACCCGATCGATCCCAAAATCTAATCAACTGGTCCCCGGATAATAAACAATCATCCCACCAAATTTCATGCGATTCGGTTCAATACTTTTTGAGTTCTGCGAAAGATTTTGACCTGTTCATGACCTTTGACCTTTGACCCGATCGATCCCAAAATCTCATCAACTAGTCCCCGGATAATAAACAATCATCCCACTAAATTTCATGCGATTCGGTTGAATACTTTGAGTTTTGCGAATAACACGCATACAAATAAATAAATAAATAAATACACGGCGATCAAAACATAACCTTCCGGCATTTTCAATGCGAAGGTAATGAGGAGTAATACCGCCCCCAATAAGTAGGTGTGTACACAGAACATTACCCTCAGTTGCTTGGAGGTTGTGTAACTCTGTCACGATGTCACTATATACAAAGATTGCAAAATACAATGACAAAACAACCACGATAACAGTAATTTAAAGCACATTTAAATATAGCAGGAATTAAGATGTGGAAACATGCATACAAAACGGCTTACAAACCAATTAAAAATACAGAATTAGGAAGGGTGGTTGGGGGTGTGTCTCCTAGTTCACTAGTTATCATATTGGATTGCAGCATTGTTGAAATAGTTCATAAAAATGCTTCTAGGTCTCTTCAAAGAATTCACTGTAATCTCCAAGTGCAAATCCGATCTTTTAGAGTTTCATGATTTAGGATCTCTTTTAAACAAATATGTGGGCGGGAGAGCCTGTTTCCACTTACATAGCACGAGGCGTCTAGCTAACGGTGTCGTAAAGGCCAGGATGCGTCGCCCCGTCGACGGCAGATTGTGTATTTCCGGTGGTTGGGAATGCCGTTTTCTACCTTCACTGCACAGGATTCTTCATCTGCCTTTTTTCCCACTTTCACCCAGCGGCTCATTTTAAACTGACAGCACACCCGAGTGTCATTTGATGTAAGGCTTTTATTCTCTCCGACGTCTTGCTGGGTTTCTCCTTTGAGGCGTTAGAACTGTCAAAATGATATTGTAAGCATTGTACCTCCAGTCTACCCTAAAATCATATTCACACAGCGCTTTATCTCCAGTTAGGTCTGCTTGAGTAGGCAAAGGGCCCTGAGCCAAATACATTAAAGTACCCGAGCTCCGTAAATACCGAGAAGAACTCAAACTCTTTGAACTTCAGTGTGTGATTTTTTTTTTAAAGGACATGACTGAGGTGTATTTGAACAAAGTTTTATTGTGACTTGGACTGAGACTTATACAGAGCAGAAGCAACGTTTTTAATGACTTGACAACACCACTTTAAGCCATAATAGACTCCAAATATACCGGCAAAATGTCTGTCTCTGAACATGCTGAAAAGGTTTCCTACACACACATACATCAAAGCTGTTCACATCTACATGGGTGTAGACATGCAGCAACACACAGGTAAATACAAAACCCCAAAGCATGAAAGCCCCCCTACAAATACACTCCAAATGACATCTTAAATATGCATACATTCACATGTTGGAGGGGAAGATCCTTCTGCTCGCAGAAAACACACTGAGACACATGCAGCGATCCGTCATCCTTGTTGTTGTTTTTCCTGCCTCGTCTTTCATGTTCAAAGCTTAGCGTTTGATTCGGCTGCATCTCCGCCGAGGATAGAGAGAGAGAGAGAGAGCGTAATCTGTGTGTGACGGGGTAGAGGTGAAGAAAGAGAAAAAAGAGGTGGCAGAACGAATGAAAAGGGAAAAGGGGAAGATGTTTAATTGAGCAACCTTGGCGATCTCACATCCTCATAACACGATTAAGACTAACCTGGCATCTAAATATGGAAGGGGGGGGGATATGTTCCTGCAGGTTACCGTTGCCACAGGCCTCTCCGTATTTAACATCAGAATATTTCATTATACATATATATACTGCTGAAAATATATATACTGAAGCTGAAAATCCCCCCGCCTCCCTAAAAAATCACTCAAAACTCTGCACTTTAATCACTTGTATTCACTTGTTTAAAATTGTATTACGTATTTATAGTATTTATATATATGTATAGTATTTATAGTATTTATATATATATAGTATTTATAACAACTGTACGTGAATCTTTATGTTTACTTAGGAAATGTCTTGTCTTATCTGTTGTGCCTGTGCACTTTTATATGTGTCACCGTGGGAGAGTGGGAAACGTCCTATCGATTCCTTTGTATGTCTTAACATGTGAAGAAATTGACAATAAAGCTACTACTACTATAGATTTTTTTTAGAGCTTATTCCATGTAGGTGGATGAAAGCAGCGAGGTGGGGGGGGGGTTCTGCAGCCGGTTAGGCCGTCAACTGAGGCCACACCTGAATGAGAAAAACTCAACTGAAAAAGGACCTTTTTATGCACGACTAACAACGTGAAAAAGAAGAAGAAAGAAACGCCCTGGGAGTAAGACGCGGTCTCGGATCGTAAGTCATCGACGCGACCGTCGGCCGAGAGGACGGGTCAGCAGAGCCTCTGTGACCATAATAAACAGAGTCAGCGTGAAGTATACAGATGATGCCCGGCAGATATTAACAGCAAATAGGCTCCAGATTCATCTCCCTGACACACACACACACACACACACTCGGTGCTCCTCTGGCTTAAGGCCAAACACAGCAGCGATGGGGCAGAGTGTCCGAAGCAGCAGTTGGCAGAATATCAGCAAATGGCAGCGTGATGCGTATTGGGAGAACATCAGTGTGTGTGTGCGTGCTACATGTGTGTGTGTGTGTGTGTGAGACAGCTAGGCTTTAAGCGGGGGCTGTTGGATAAATCAATGAGGCGGTGAGGTGGCCACCGCCTCCCCTGATACTCAGCAGAAAGGCGTTCACTACTCTGGAGCCCGGGACACGTCCCAGTGTGTGTGCGTGTTGGTGAATATCGGCCCGCTGAGTGTTTGCCAGCAGGTGTTTATTGACGCCGCTGCGGACCGCAGCACAGTCCACTTATATAGCAATCAGAGCACGCTGGCTCGCACCAAAACTTTTTGTCCGTGCCTGATTAACATCGCTGTTGTTTTGGGGTCTTTACACCCTCGCTCGTTCTAGTCATGTCGGCCATTTTTATTTTTATTTTTTAGTGTTCAGAATCTCACATACACATATTTCAATTTTTCAGATTCTATGTATAGAGAGAAGTAACAAATAAAAATAAAACACATATAAACTAGAATGGGCACTCGGTAGAGCGCATACCTTCGCATATCACAAGATTGGGCATTGAATTATGAACATTTTGGCATTAGTTGCATGCCAATTGGACAAAAAATTATCGTGCTATGGTAAAAAAAAGATGTTGACCTTTCCATGACCTTGACCTTTGACCCGATTGATCCCAAAATCTAATCAAATGGTCCCCGGATAATAACCAATCATCCCACCAAATTTCATGCGATTCAAGAAGATTTTGACCTGTTCATGACCTTGACCTTTGACCCGATCGATCCCAAAATCTAATCAAATGGTCCCCGGATAATAACCAATCATCCCACCAAATTTCATGCAATTCGGTTCAATACTTTTTGAGTTCTGCGAATAACACGCATACAAATAAATAAATAAATAAATACACGGCGATCAAAACATTACCTTCCGCATTTTCAATGCGAAGGTAATAAAGAAACAAAAACAATACCATAGCAACAAAACTATAAATAAAGCAGGGAGAAATCATTTTCCATAGAGTCAAGTATTACAGTCAGGCCATTTATCTGTGACTCGGCCATTTTTACCGTTGCATAGAAAATTCGGAAGGTAATGCGTGTTACTCGCATAACTCAAAAAGTATTAAACCGAATCGCATGGAATTTGGTGGGATGATTGGTTATCATCTGGGGACCATTTGATTAGATTTGGGGATCGATCGGGTTAAAGGTCAAGGTCAAGGTCATGAAAAGGTCACAATCTTCGTTGAGTATTATGAAAAGCGCTATAAAAAATGTATGTATTATTATTATTATTAATCTTCTTGAATCGCATGAAATTTGCGAAACAATAAAGGATATTGATGTCTGTTTTGAATATGGGAATAATCCAATGTGAGGTTGAGGTGAGCGTCCCAGGAGTAGTAGCATCGCAGCACCACATGCATATGTTGGACTTCCGTCAAAATGCTTTTCACACTCGTAATTGGGAACTTCGGTTCGGTTGTATAGAACCTCTGTCCGTTTTCCCGGATATTATTCGGTTACTTTTGGTTACACCTGGACTGAGCACACATGCAACGCCGGGTCTCGGTACTTTTGTGAAATCTAAATCTAAGAGCAGCTATTTGACTTTCAAAATCGCAAAACAGTCATAAATCCATTTGTTGATCGTGAAATCGTGTTCAGGAAACTCTATAGATCTGCATTTAAGGCCAAATAAGCACTTCAGGTGTTTTTTTATTAGTATATGTTCTGAACTAGTGGCAACAATGAACAACATGCTGATGTTTTGCATGTGTCTTGTCAATAATATTCTTGGTTTAGCATTTTAGCATGCTAACATGTCCATGCTAACGCGCAAATAAACCAAATAGAAATGCGTGGAACAAATATTTTCATTTAAATGCATTCCTGACGTCACATTTTTTTTAAAGGACTTCCCGTTGACCCCCCGCACCCATGATTATGAGAATATAATTGAATTATATAATCTTTGCACACTTTATTGTACGAATGTTATCACATTATAATAAAACGGGATTATTTCGAGGGACCAAAAATATATAGATTCACAATTTCTACAACTCCTTATCCCGATTGTTGTGTATGGGCGAGTGTATACCCCATCTTGTTTCCTGGGGCCTTGGTGTGTATAAACCCATATATCTAACAGTACGAGGACCTGCTCGAAGTCGGTAAGTGAAAATCTAATTAGTTCTTCTGTGGTTGGACAGATGAAATGTGCGTGGACCGCCGGGGGGTGACTCCACTCTATTGATCCCATTTGTTGAGATTGATATCCACGTTGAATCAATTTTCTACTGGACTTATTTACAGTCAAGGTTATAGTCTGTGAATTCATCACTTTGTCTGACGGAATGATTACGGGCGTCGTATCGTCTCAAAGTCTTGCATTGTAATAAAAGCATCTGTCACAGACCACAGAGTATGATCGTAGGGGTTGTTTGTGTTTTTACGGGAGGACGCGAAGGGAAAAAGTTTATGTGACGGCAGGGAATCCGAGGACAGGAGTGAGGGAGGGAGCAGTCGCCACATGTAAGAGTAGACTGCAGACTTATTCCTCTTTAATAGTCCTATCGTTGAATCAGCTTCACCTGGTCCAGCTCCTAGAGAGGCTGCTATAGGCTGAGAGGGTGCTGGGGACGTTTTAGGATACACTGAGCTCCTATCTCCTCTAGGATACACTGAGCTCCTATCTCCTCTAGGATACACTGAGCTCCTATATCCTCTAGGATACACTGAGCTCCTATCTCCTCTAGGATACACTGAGCTCCTATCTCCTCTAGGATACACTGAGCTCCTATCTCCTCTAGGATACACTGAGCTCCTATCTCCTCTAGGATACACTGAGCTCCTATCTCCTCTAGGATACACTGAGCACCTCTCTCCTCTAGGATACACTGAGCACCTCTCTCCTCTAGGATACACTGAGCTCCTATCTCCTCTAGGATACACTGAGCTCCTATCTCCTCTAGGATACACTGAGCACCTCTCTCCTCTAGGATACACTGAGCTCCTATCTCCTTGTTTTAGGATACACTGAGCACCTATCTCCTCTAGGATACACTGAGCTCCTATCTCCTTGTTTTAGGATACACTGAGCACCTATCTCCTCTAGGATACACTGAGCACCTATCTCCTCTAGGATACACTGAGCTCCTATCTCCTCTAGGATACACTGAGCACCTATCTCCTCTAGGATACACTGAGCTCCTATCTCCTTGTTTTAGGATACACTGAGCTCCTATCTCCTTGTTTTAGGATACACTGAGCTCCTATCTCCTCTAGGATACACTGAGCTCCTATCTCCTCTAGGATACACTGAGCTCCTATCTCCTTGTTTTAGGATACACTGAGCACCTATCTCCTCTAGGATACACTGAGCTCCTATCTCCTCTAGGATACACTGAGCTCCTATCTCCTCTAGGATACACTGAGCTCCTATCTCCTCTAGGATACACTGAGCTCCTATATCCTCTAGGATACACTGAGCTCCTATCTCCTCTAGGATACACTGAGCTCCTATCTCCTCTAGGATACACTGAGCTCCTATATCCTCTAGGATACACTGAGCACCTATCTCCTCTAGGATACACTGAGCTCCTATCTCCTCTAGGATACACTGAGCTCCTATCTCCTCTAGGATACACTGAGCACCTATCTCCTCTAGGATACACTGAGCTCCTATATCCTCTAGGATACACTGAGCTCCTATCTCCTCTAGGATACACTGAGCTCCTATCTCCTCTAGGATACACTGAGCTCCTATCTCCTCTAGGATACACTGAGCACCTCTCTCCTCTAGGATACACTGAGCACCTATCTCCTCTAGGATACACTGAGCACCTATCTCCTCTTCTCTCTTTCCCTATGGATTAATGTCCATCTCTCCATTACACATTATTAACTCTGCTTCCTCCCCGGAGTCTTTGTGAGTCCACATCTCGTAGGGTCCATTGGACCTGGCTCAGTCACTTCCTGTCATGGCCCTGCTGATCCGATGTGAGGTCAAAGGTCAGGGATGTCGTATATGTACAGATTGTAAAGCCCGCTGAGGCAAATTCGTAGTTTGTGATATTGGAATATACAAAATAAACTGAATTTAATTTAATTGAAACCCGGCAGGGCAAAGCAGACTGGGGAACCAGGAGGATGATCCAAAAACTACCGGCACAGGAAGAACAAGGTGTGTTCAAGGGAAAAACACTGGGATACACTCTAAAAAATCATCTTAATTCAACCAAGCAGCCTAGAACAAAAGCAAAATATCGATCCGGTGAAGAGTGGATGAAGAACCAATGAGTGAAGAGTTGATGGAAGGCAGCTGGAGGAAGCCACGCCCCTCCCCCCCCCCCCCACACACACACACACACACATGGAAACGTGAGCACCTTGCCATATCCTTGGCCAAGCCGCTGCGAGTCGTTACAAAAGCAGTGCTCTTATCAGTCAGCCACCTGTTGCTATGGTAACATTTCCTGACTATCAAGACGGGTAGTGTACCGAGAAATAAATGTCCTCTCGGCAAGCATATTATTTTTTATTTGTGATGCCTGGGACATGATGATGGAGAGCAGATCCAGGGGGGGAGTGACGCACCTGAGCGACGACAACGGGGTGATGACGACATTAAAGAAAGGCTCGCGTTGAAAGGCCCGTTCACAACCAAAAAACAACCTCTCACTCCTGGAGGGAGAGACTCATGATGTGCTTATTGCCGAGGTTATTGATGTCATCCGCACTCTTCCTCTTCTCATCTCCGCTGACTCTCTCGCTCTCTCTTGTTGTCGCTCCGCCTCGGGCTTCACACTCTCTCTCTCTCTCTCGGGCCAACACTCCCCCCCCCCCCCTTCTCGAAGTATCGCGAACTCCCCGCTGACCTTTTTAAAGTTCGTCTCTCTCTCCCTCCGGTTCGTAAAACCTGCACACCGTCAAGGACGGGCCACAAGAACGCCAACGCCGACGCATGGAGGACCTCGCACATCACGAGAAAAGCGTCAGTCGAGATACTTCAGATGGAAAAGAAGAAAAATAATCATACAAATAAAAATAGCTGGTTTTCTTTACCACTGCTGCTGTGGACGAGTAGAACCGATTCATGAATACAGGTTGTCATTCACGACTCGCCTCTTGGACGACATTCACACGTTTTTTTCTCTCCACCTGCCTCCAGATCCGTGTTCATCTGGCTCCCTGTGTGTTCTTTCCAAATCACAGTCAACACGCTGTTGGTTTGATGTCTGTTGAAGTCATTTTATTTGTTGTTCTTTAGAGGAATAGTTCAGCATTTTTTAGGATATACACTTCACGTTTATTTCCACAATCTATTTGCTGTCTTTCAATTAGGATAAGGGTATTGATGCCATTGTCATACAGGTAAGTAAGAATCGAGATATAGGCAGAAAACAGTTTGCATAACGACTAGAAGCAGAAAAATAAGCCTGTAGCTATTGAAGGACATAAAAATAGTCTTACTGTTGTGAGATTTAAAAAGTCACCATATTTGGTTCCTTGACGTGTGTGGTAAAATATAAGAAGTTACCATATTTGGTTCCTTGTCTTGTGTGGTAAAATAAAAGAAGTTACCATACTTGGTTCCTTGTTGTGTGTAGCAAAATAAAAGAAGTTACCATATTTGGTTCCTTGTCGTGTGTGGTAAAATAAAAGAAGTTACCATATTTGGTTCCTTGTCGTGTGTGGTAAAATAATAGAAGTTACCATATTTGGTTCCTCGCCCGATAAAGGGTTAAATACCGTACTTCACATGTCACTTGCTAGTGATGATGTCCGATATTATCTCTTCTTAAAAAAAGGAGTAATTTCTGTTGAGTGTGGATGAACAGGTGAATCTGTTTCAGAGAAAAAGAGCCTGCGGACATTTTTTTTGTTATTCCCAGTCCGTCCTTGAAGTGATAATATAACTATTCACACTTTTGAATCTGAAGTAAATTGGTTTTTTTCCATTATTATGCTGTAAAAGTCTAATATTACACCTATTAGCCTAGATAAATCGAGTAAATCATGTTGTTTCTTCACTAAACAAATTCAAGCGAGCAGTCGGGTTGCTTTCTGGTGGAGGAGTAACCACTGAATAATGCACACGCACACACACACACACACACACACGCATGCATAGAGTCAAAAGAATTGCCGTCATCGAAATAATACGTACACACACACAAACACCGGATCTCAGGAGGAATGTTTATTTTCAGAAAATGTGTCTTTTCCGCTTCCCTCCTTCTTTAGATCTTTGTCTCCGCCGAGCGACTCGGAGCCGCGGAGGAGAGTTTTCAAAGTTAAAAGACCGAGTTTATTGTTTCTGAAGGAATACGAGAAAACGCAGACGCTTTTTCTGCCACCGCCGGCTTTTGGAAGTGCAATCTTTTGTTTATCTTTCCGCAGAGTTTACGTTGGAGAATACTCGAATAGAACGTGCTTACGCCTTTTGTGTGAAATAAACATCACATTTCGTTTTCTGCGCTCATCATAATTACACACAATTTTTTTTTTTAAGATGCTATTAGGGGAAATAAATTAGAAATGATGCATAAAGCAAAACACAACTCACACATGTAGACCAATAACGGCAAGAAGTCAGATTGAAGAAGCAACACATCACTTCTCCGTGTGTTGTTGGTCCTGGTGTGGACCAGTGTGTGTGTGCGTGCATGTGTGTGTGCGTGTGTGTGTGTGCGTGCATGTGTGTGTGTTACAGTTGTAATCCAGAAGTCCGTCCATCCAACTATCAAGTTCAACGTCTTGTATCTCATGAAGGAACGTGTCCATGATGTGTGTGTGCGTGTTTGTGTGTGAGTGTGTGTGTGTTTGTGTGTGTGTGAGTGTGTTTGTGCGTGCATGTGTGTGTGTGTGAAAGTTGTCATCCAGAAGTCCGTCCATCAAACTATCAAGTTCAACGTCTTATATCTCATGAAAGAACGTGTCCATAACGTGTGTGTGTGTGCGTGTTTGTGTGTGTGTGTGCGTGCATGCATGTGTGTGTGTGTGTTTGTGCGTGCATGTGTGTGTGTTAACCCTCCTGTTATGTTGCGGGTCAAATTGACCCGTTCCAAAGTTTGAAAATCTAGGAAAAATACTTCTAAGTACTTTTTCTGTATAAAACTTCTTCTGCTTACCTTATTTAGTGTAATCAACATTAAAGAAAATACAAAAAAAAATATCATGTATTTGCAACCCCCCCCTGCAGGTATATATAACAGAGATGATGTTCCCGGGTCAATCTGACCCGGCTGTGAAAGTGAAGGCTAAAAGTCACCAAAAGAGTCATATTTAGACTATTTCTTTCTTTGTAAATGTAGGACAGTCTTTCTTACTCCCTCCCACCAAGTTTCAACACACACACTCACACCAACACACACACACTAACACACACGCGCACAGACACCAACACACACACACACACACATATCAGCACACACACACCCCGTTCACAACCCCATATATAAAGTTGTACACATTTCAAACTTCAAACAAAAGAATCAGGTGGTTGTTATGGGAACCATCTCTATCCTGCTGTGTGCCCATCACCCTACATGAGAAGCACACTTTACAGAACAAATAATGTGTATCATCTTCTAACTTTCCCCCTAAATACACCTTTATTGGACATGGGACACTAATGTGAGGGTTTCTTTCATGTCTCAACTAATACATATCTAGTAGGCCTATAGTACTTCTAATATACTGTCTGTCTGACTGGGAGAGACACACACCCTGTCTGATCCCAATCTCAGACCCACACACACTCTTTCTAACGACCGCACCTGTGAGAGAAATACAGATACTATTTTGACGGGAACCTTTATTTTTCCCTGCGAGAAAACTCCACTCACACATATCAGGGGAGGGCCAAACATACAAAATGGTTGCTGAGAAGTCCTACATTACACTCTGCAGATACATACGACTGCACCAAGAGGATGACTGTGTGCTGGCCTTTGGTCATCTTTTATCATATAATTTATGCATCTTAACACTAAAAATAAACATAACTAACATTTACTTTCAATACAAATCCTTTATGACTCATTTGGCTTGATTTTTAGTGGGCATGTCATTATGACCCTGAACAGCACAGGTGTCTCATCTCTATTTATCTACATCACCCCATGAAAGAAAAAAAATGTACAAAATGCAAATATAATTTAGGAGAAAATACATGTTATGGTAGACTAATGCAATTTAGATTCAGATTTTTTTCAATGTACCTAAAAAATTGTTTGAACATGTATTTTTCATTAAAACGAGTGAGTGCTCCTGATTGAACTCTGATCTATGGAGGGGTAAAGAACTCAATTCCACTAAAAACTGATTTAATTGTTAGTGATGTTGTTGGTGATGAGGTACAAACTAGAGTTTTTAGAATTTTTTGGTTTCTGACCACTTTTGGATGATACAACATTAACCGGGTCAAATTGACCCGGGAACATCACGGCTGTATGTAAGAAACGAACATAACAGGAGGGTTAAAGTTGTCATCCAGAAGTCCGTCCATCCAACTATCAAGTTCAACGTCAAATATCTCATGAAGGAATGTGTCCATGATGTGTGTGTGTGTGCGTGTTTGTGTGTGTGTGTTTGTGCGTGCATGTGTGTGTGTGTGAAAGTTGTCATCCAGAAGTCCGTCCATCCAACTATCAAGTTCAACGTCTTGTATCTCATGAAGGAACGTGTCCATGACGTCTGTGTGTGTGTGTGTGTGTGTGTGTATTATCCTTGATGTCCTCCTCCTGATAGATATACAAACATACATTAAACTCATTCACACACATATACAGATACATGAGCTCCCAGAATCTGCCCCACAACCTGCACATTTCATATTTCAGCTCCCAGAAACAAATGAACGGATTAAAGAGGAACCTTTGGTTAAAAGTGACTTTGTGGAAACCGATAGTTCTCAAATGAGGAGTTTGACATTTTGCTGAGCGCTAGATGAAGAGATTGATCCCCGTGTGTGTGTGTGTGTGTGTTGTACATTTTGATCTGCACACCAGCTCCAAACAGAAGGAACCAGCTCTCCTGGCTCACCTGTTATGTTCAATAATTAACAGGTTGGAGCTCAAATATGACGATAATCTAATCTCCTGTAAAACCACGATCTGTGATTTGACATTTAATATTTATATTAATTAGTGCTTTTTAAAGGAGCTGCTGTTTGACTTCATATTTAACGTGTACATCAAAGACTAAGAGAAACCCTTACAAAATATAGAAATATGAATATTACGTTAAATGTTCTTTTAATTTGCTTAACCCTTGTGTTGCCTTCGGGTCATTTTGACCCGAATCAATATTACACCCTCCCCCCGCCTTCGGATTAATTTGACCCCATTCAATGTTTAATGTCGGTGTTCTTTCGGTAGTCAACAAACAAACATAAAGTACCTCACACTTAAACTTGGAAAACAATATTAATTCTAATAATTTTCTGGAGGTTTTAATTGCTGGCGTCAAATTGAACCCAAAGGGTAAAATATGTTAGTAAATATAAAGGTAACAGGAGGGTGAAACATTGAATCGGGTCAAAATGACCCATAGGCGGGGTGAGGGTGTAAAATTGATTCGGGTCAAAATTACCCTAAGGCAACACAAGGGTTAAAGTATAACACCTATTTTTTCTTAGTATTTATTTATTTTTCTTGACAAAGATTTACAAAATCATAATGAATTCAATAAATACTATTTAGCATATATAGCGATATGAATATATCATCAAATATTCCTTTCATTTGCTTAAAGTATAACACTTATTTTTTCTTTTTGATTATCTTGGTGATAATTATTTATTTATTTTTCTTGACAAAGATTTACAAAATCATAATAAATTCAATAAATAATATTTAGCAAATATAGCGATATGAATATATCATCAAATATTCCTTTCATTTGCTTAAAGTATAACACTTATTTTTTCTTTTTGATTGTCTTGGTGATAATTAATTATTTATTTTTCTTGACAAAGATTTAAAAAATCATAATAAATCTAATAAATATTATTGAGCAAATATAGCGATATGAATATTTCATCAAATATTCCTTTCATATGCTTAAAGTATAACACTTATTTTTTCTTTTTGATTATCTTGCTGATAAGTATTTATTTATTTTTTGGACAAAGATTTACAAAATCATAATAAATGCAATAAATACTATATATAGTGACAGTTTTGTGGTAACACATTGCAAGTATTAAGTATTAAAGGATATTTTAATGTTCCTGAGAAGTTTGTCCATTTATAGACATAATACTTTTGTAATTTCCCCCCTGCAAGATACCAATGAAAAGTAAGAATAGTTGCTATCTTAAAAGGTACTTAATAGTAAAATATTGAGTGAAAGAGTGATAGTAATCATCATCTCGAAGAAGAAAAAAGGTTTCTATATTTTGAATTTGTCCCAATGAATAGATGATGAAAAATAAGCAGGTTTCTTCTACTTCATGAAGTACGGGGACTTTTACCTTGAGAGAAGGAGAAAGGTGGAGGTGCAATAAGGAGTGGAGAGTAAAGGATAAGAGAGTAGGAGGAGGAGAAGGTGGAGGAGGAGGAGGAAAGGTGGAAGGAAGGAAGAAATAAAAGGAAATCTACCTCTTTCAAGGTAGAAATGAAGAAGGGAATATGGTTTCTTTTCAAAAGATATGAAAGACATTCCCTCCTCTGCTCTCGAGTAACATTCAAGGTTCCTTTTAAAAGAGTAAATACAAGTTAACCAAAACGTGGGGTTTCATGAAGCATGTGTGTATCAATAAAGCACATTTTTACATGTGATGCAAAATCACTCTCAACAAACTGGATATAATTGCACACTCAGTTTAATGTAATTGCATTATAAACAACACTTATGTATATTTATTTATTTATGTATATTTATATAAATATATATATATTTATATATAGATATACATATATATATATATGTATTTGTATATATTTTTTATTATTTATATATATGTGTATGTTCATGATATTCTAATATTTAGAGATAGGATATTTGAGTTTTGCTCCATAATCAGCAAAATTAAAAAGAATAAAAAGGGCTGCAATATATCAGTTGATTTGTAATGAATCCAGAATGCATGACATTTTTGTTTTTTTTGCATTACAGAAAATAAAGAACTTCATCACAATATTCTAATTTTCTGAGACAGTCCTGTATTTATATATATATACATATATATATATATGTATATAGATATTTATTTCTACCATTGGAAACCCAGTTTAAAGTGATCGCATATTAAACAACACATATGTATATATATTTATTTTTATATACATATATATTTATATGTATTTATATATATATATTTATATATATATTTTTTATATATATGTATTTATACATCTATATATTTATATACATATGTCTATATATCTACATATTTATTTATATATAACTATTTATATATTTATTTATATATATATATTAATATATGTATTTATATATAAGTATATTTATATATATGTACATAAATATATATATAAATATATATTTATATGTATATATATATATAAATATAATATTAATATAATATATATATATTTATATATATACATGGTTTAAAATTATATGCATTTGTATTGGAGAGATTTTCGGGGAATGAATACATCAGACTGCAAAGGATACAGAATACAGGGAAAGAGTTTCAGTATTTCATGACAATTGGAGGAACTTTTAGCATATCGAAAGAAAATGTAAATCGGGAGTCGTTAATCCTTTGAATGCAACGACTGAACATCGAGGGGATGAGTGTGTTTGAGTGTGTTTGAGTGTGTGTGAGTGTATGTGCAGGAACATGAGAGCGAACAGACAGACGGACGGAGCGGTGAGAGAAAGAGCTGTGAAATCGTGAAAGGTGATTTTCACACGTCACACATTATTCCGTGTCTTTTTATTCATTGTTATTGCCACTGACGCTTTCTGTGCACCCTTTATGTTGAACGTGCAGTTGTGTAAGTGTGTGAATCTGCGTGTGTTTTGTGACTAAACTTACATCTCCATTCACGGGCCGCGTTTCTTCAAAGGACGCGCCGTACCTTTAAGAGAAGCTGAGGACCCGGCTGTGACCCCCGCAGGCCGTAAAAAAACACCATGTTACTTCTGATTTAATCTCATGAGCCAGATAAAAACAAGTTTACAGGAGAGTAGAATTATCTAGATAATTAGATAATTAGACATTAAGCAGTGGTTCTGTGGCTCCTCCCCCAAGGGATTTGGATAGGCTGCAGGTTCTCAGGCATTCTGTATTGCCTTCAAATATTCATTTTCCTGCATAATAACTCTTCTCATTTAATGTGATGCTTGCTTAATCACATTGTAGGCATGATTTACTCTTCCATCCTGCCTCGTGTCTGTTTGGGTTGAGCCTATTTAAATATGCATGTGCCTCCTCTTCATCTTATTAATATGTAAATCCATTTTTTCAACCACTGCAACATCTTTGTCCTTTTTGTTGTTCGCTGCTGGACAGGTGGAAGAAACTGGGACTTCAGAGTTCAGTTTAAACAAAAAACAGTTCAAACAAAAATATGAAAAGATGCCAAAAAGCTTTATAATCCAATCAGAGAAGATCTGTGCAATCTGGTGCACACAGTTCATATTACACAACACTTAACAATTCAGTCAATGCTAATATCAGGCAAAACATATTAGCTAAATCAAGTGAGTATCTTAACTCTTTGAAATCTGACGTGTATTATTGCGCAAGAGGAAATTAATCTCAGTGGAGATGGCGGGGTAATAATCTGTATGAACATGCATCATAATTAAATCATAATCTGTGGCTGTGGCATTCATGTTCATGTATACACGTTCAGGCGCCATGGTTACAGGCCGCTCGTGACCTGTGACCTCTCGTTTCACTTTTAATTGACAACATTTACCAAACACAGCTCCTGTGTGTCTGAGGCCGTGGGGGGGGGGGGGGGGGGTTACCGGTACTGATGTCTGTTTATCTGTACACCGGCAGAACATTCTCTGGACCGGTCACCGCCCGCCGTGAGTCCGAGTCCACCTTCCCCCTCCAGGTTCTACACGCTCTGGACCGGATGCATCGCCTTCTGATGACCGTCCGTCTGTCCGTTGGACGAGCAATGCCTCCGATACGTGTCCGACCACCGCCGCTCACGACACGGACCGCGTGAAGACCACATCAGCATGGTGGGCCCGCCTCCTTTCATGGTCCTGCCGATGCCCCACCCCCTTTTCTCTACCTCCTTCTGTCTCATGGATCATGGAGGTCTGGATCGTGGTCCATGTCTCCTACCAACTATTCATACACCCTGTCATACTCATTGAGTGTGTTTATGCACTAATTTGGTTTAAATCCTATTTATCAGATCGATCACAATTTGTATTTGTAAACGATGACACCTCGATAACCACCAACGTTAATCACGGAGTTCCACAAGGTTCTGTGCTTGGACCAATTTTATTTACCTTATACATGCTTCCTTTGGGCAATATTATCAGAAAATACTCCATAAACTTTCATTGTTATGCAGATGATACTCAACTATATCTATCGATAAAACCAGAGGAGACATAAAAACATGGATGACCTGCAACTTCTTGATGTTAAACTCAGACAAAACCAAAGTAATTTTAATCGGCCCTGAGCACCTCAGAGATCAATTATCTGGTGATGTGGTTTCTGTAGACGGCATTGCCCTGGCATCCAACACCACTGTAAAGAATCTTGGCGTTATCTTTGATCGGGACTTGTCCTTTAACTCCCACGTAAAGCAAATCTCAAGGACTGCATTCTTTCATCTACGTAATATTTCAAAAATCAGGCACATCTTGTCTCAAAAAGATGCAGAAAAATTGGTTCACGCGTGCGTTACTTCGAGACTGGATTACTGCAACTCCTTATTATCAGGCTGCTCTAATAAGTCTCTTAGGTCCCTCCAGTTGATCCAGAATGCTGCAGCTCGTGTTCTCACTAAAACTAAGAAAAGAGATCACATCACTCCTGCACTAGCTGCTCTGCACTGGCTCCCAGTAAAATCAAGAATCACTTTTAAAATTCTTCTCTTAACGTACAAAGCCTTGATTGGTGATGCACCATCATATCTTAAGGAGCTTGTAGTACCATATTGCCCCACTAGAGAGCTACACTCACTAAATGCGGGACTACTTGTAGTTCCTAGAGTCTTAAAAAGTAGAATGGGAGCCAGAGCCTTTAGTTATCAAGCTCCTCTTTATGGAACCAGCTTCCAATTTCAGTCCGGGAGGCAGACACAGTCACCTCGTTTAAGAGTAGACTTAAGACCTTCCTCTTTGACAGAGCTTATAGTTAGGGCTGAATCAGGTTTGCCCTGGTCCAGCCCCTTGATATGCTGCTATAGGCTTATAGCTGCCGGGGACGTTTAGGATGCACTGAGTACCTATCTCCTCTTTTTCTCTCCTTAAGGATGAATTTTCATTTCTCAATCACACGTTACTAACTCTGCTTTCTCCCCGGAGTCCTTTTGACTTCACGTCTCATGGGGTCATCGGAGGTCTGGGTCGTGGAATTCCTGCTCCTGACTGCGCCACTGTCCTGTTGAGACTCCGCCCACTGTTGAGACTCCGCCCACTCCTCCTCCCCACCGCCATCTGCCTGATGGATCGTGGAGGTCTCCATCGTGGAATATGCCGACTATGAACTATTCATACACTCTGTCATATTCATTGAATGTATTTAAACTCTAAATATGTCCTTCTGGTCACATGACATCTATTGTTCTGTCCATCCTGGAGAGGGATCCTCTCTCTCTCTCCCTCCCTCTCTCCCTCCCTCTCACTCTCAGTTTATCTCTCTCTCTCCCTCCCTCTCTCTCCCTCATGGTCACATGACATCTCTTCTTCTGTCCATCCTGGAGAGGGATCCTCTGTTGCTCTCCTAAAGGGTTCTTCCCCTTTTTTCTCCCGATCCGATGTGAGGTCAAAGGTCAGGGATGTCGTATGTGTACAGATTGTAAAGCCCAATATCACAAATTTGTAATTTGTAATTGTGATATTGGGCTACATAAAATAAACTAAATGTAATTGATGTTCTCCATGTGCATATCGCAGTCGACTGCAGCTGCATAAACCACCGTGTCGTTGTTCTATTATTGGATAAAAACATTACTTAACTTAAACATCTAATGCTAACTGATGAACCAGCTGTAGTAAGAAACTGTAGCTGAAAAGATCAACATTTATACATTTAGGTATTATTGGTGAGGCCTCTGATTGCACATGTGAATGATTTGAACCTGTTATTCTTCACAGGGAAACTTAATAAAGTTGTGACTCGTAACACTTCTGACACGTTCGTGCTGAACACGAGTCCAAGACACCGGGCGGTCGATTTCATCTCCGTGTTACGTGTGAATAATTTTGTATGACACAGTAGGTGCTTTTTTTTCAAGAATATATATAGAGTTACATGTGAGAGAGAGAGAGAGAGAGAGAGAGATTTATTATCTCACTGGCAGTTATTGATTGAGTCTGTGGGACAAGATATCACATAGCAACCAATCTCAGTTTGGATTATGTCATATCTCTCTCTCTCTCTCTCTCCCTCCACTACACCTCTACTCTGGAGTCCCTTCACTCAAATGGACATATATTCTCAAGGTGGAAGGAAGATCAGCACACATCCCATAATATCGAACTACCGGGGATACCGAATCACTAGCAATCCTTTTTTTAGAGGCTGGCCAATTATTCGGAGGTGGCTCTTAACTTTGAGGACGTCAAGGACTTTAATAAAAAAGTCTGAGGTAATTTTAACTTGGCTGGACCTCAGCAACATGTCAGAACCGGCTCCGTGGGTTCTATGCCAGCGGTTCTCAGATGGGGGCTCCGTGCACCCCTGGGGGTACGTGAAGGTACTGAAGGGGGTATGGGAATATTACAAATATACACTACCGTTCAAAAGTTTGGGGTCACTTAGAAATGTCTTTATTTTTAAAAGAAAACACAGTTTTTTCAATAAAGATAACATTAAATTAATCAAAAATACACTCTCTACATTGTTAATGTGGTAAATGACTATTCTAGGTGGAAACGTCTGGTTTCTAATGAAATATCTCCATAGGTGTATAGAGGCCCATTTCCATCAACTATCACTCCAGTGTTCTAATGGTACATTGTGTTTGCTAATCGCCTTAGAAGACTAATGTCTGATTAGAAAACCCATGCAATTATGTTAGCACAGCTGAAAACAGTTATGCTGGTGATATAAGCTATACAACTGGCCTTCCTTTGAGCTTGAAGTTTGTAGAACAAAATTAATACTTCAAATATTAATCATTATTTCTAACCTTGTCAATGTCTTGACTATATGTTCTATGAAATGTTCAATTCATTTGATAAATAAAAGTGTGAGTTTTCATGGAAGACACGAAATTGTCTGGATGACCCCAAACTTTTGAACGGGAGTGTATATATTTAAAATGAGCATCCATTAAAAAAATCCTTTAAATGTAAGTTTAAAAAAAGGTGTAAGTTCATAAACTGAATTGTATATATTCTATATTAAATCAGACGCTGATGTCATAATATTGCGTCATACATTTTTTGTTTTACCCCAAATGCTTTGCGATGGTAAGGGGGTACTCGGCTGAAAATATATATTTCACAGGATGTACATTACTGGAAAAAGGTTGAGAACCGGAGCCGATTGTAATGTCATTCACTCACGAGACACAGGTAAACTCACCATGTGGGTTGTTTATGTTTTGTTTGCTTAATGGCGACATTTTGTTTTGCCAGCCGCTGTCACGTTGTTTTATTCTACGTGTGGCCCTCTTCACTTCATATGCATGTAAAGGGACCGGCCTACTGGAAGAGCCATTTTGTTTGTTTTGTTTGGTTGGACCTCCCACCACTAGGGGGCGGAGAGCCGCTGTCAATTAAGATAGAGGCCAATGTAATTGGAGGGGCACTAGGACCCAGGGGCTGATCGATTGGCAGGAGCACTCAGTTGTTTCCTTCAGTTTTTTGTGAACAGACAAATTGGGTTTGGACAAGGAATGTATATTTAGGTTTGTGTTGGAAGACGTACAACTTTAGAAATAAATAATATTTATATATAGTGTATCCTAGAGGAGATAGGAGCTTAGTGTATCCTAGAGGAGAGAGGTGCTCAGTGTATCCTAGAGTAGATAGGAACTCAGTGTATCCTAGAGGAGATAGGAGCTCAGTGTATCCTTAAACAAGGAGATAGGTGCTCAGTGTATCCTAGAGGAGATAGGAGCTCAGTGTATCCTAGAGGAGATAGGAGCTCAGTGTATCCTAGAGGAGATAGGTGCTCAGTGTATCCTAGAGGAGATAGGAGCTCAGTGTATCCTAGAGGAGATAGGTGCTCAGTGTATCCTAGAGGAGATAGGAGCTCAGTGTATCCTAGAGGAGATAGGAGCTCAGTGTATCCTAGAGGAGATAGGAGCTCAGTGTATCCTAGAGGAGATAGGAGCTCAGTGTATCCTAGAGGAGATAGGAGCTCAGTGTATCCTAGAGGAGATAGGTGCTCAGTGTATCCTAGAGGAGATAGGAGCTCAGTGTATCCTAAAACAAGGAGATAGGAGCTCAGTGTATCCTAGAGGAGATAGGAGCTCAGTGTATCCTAGAGGAGATAGGAGCTCAGTGTATCCTAGAGGAGATAGGAGCTCAGTGTATCCTAGAGGAGATAGGAGCTCAGTGTATCCTAGAGGAGATAGGAGCTCAGTGTATCCTAGAGGAGATAGGAGCTCAGTGTATCCTAAAACGTAACGTAACTATAAGATTATTAAAGAGGAAAGTCTGAAGTATCATGAAAGTGGAAGCTGGTTCCATAAAAGAGGAGCTTGATCATATTTATATTCATACACTCGATGTTTTGACCTCTGGTGTCGTGAATTTTAAAAAGAGACTTTAATAGAGGAACTGCGCACTATAACCAGCGTATACTACCGCATATTTAATGTTGCACTAACATTAAAAAACATCTGTAAGAATTAGTGGTGAGACTACAAAGGCCCAGTCATTAAATATGCTTTGTAATAACACCGCGTACACGACAAGACATGTCACACAATTCACATATAAGTAATAGATAGATAGATAGATAGATAGATAGATAGATACTTTATTAATCCCCAAGGGGAAATTTGTCGTAGCAGTAGCAGCACCAATAAACTAAACACACAAGAATAAAAAATAATATAAAATATAAAACAAAAGATAAAAAACAGGGATGAAAGATATAGATATATACAAGAAGTATACAAAGTAAAATATAAATGTATATATACAACATATATGCATACACAATACTAATGACAAATTAAATTAAATATAAAAATATTAAATATAGACAGTGTGCAAAATGCAAAGTCCTGTTTTCTCCGTGTTTCGTGTTGCCTTTAAAAGTGAGATGTTGTTTGAGAAGCTGTGAAGGAAACATGCAGAATGTGAAATCACCAGATTCAGATATGTATCGAGATGTCTGTGATTTCATTACGTATGCAGCTGAGGAAGAAGAGGAAGACGAAGAAGAAAAAACACGTCTCCCCGTTGTGAGGCCTGTCGACGCGGTTTAGTTGCGAGGCAGAAGAAGTTTAAATAATCTCTTCAGATCTCGTTTGTCGTGCATTAAAAACCACGATTCGCGCCGATGTCCAGCGGCAATAATTAATAAAAAAGCGGTAATATGGACGGAGAAGAATAGGAGGTCGAGTCGGAGGAGAGTTAATATTTCAATTCAATTCAGTTTATTTGTATAGCCCAATTTCACAAATTACAAATTTGTCTCGATCATGTCACTGTCAATGAGACTCCCTGTCTCCTAATAATGATCACAATTAGAACTGACCAGGAAATGCAGCCATGTTCAGATAAACCATTTCCAGAGTGGAAAAATGAAGTAAACCTGGAGGAGAGAACAGAGCTGCTTATGGATCGGTCTCCGGAAACTGGCATGAGCACATACTGATGTATTTGGGTTTTACAAATGACAGATTCTAGTTTAAATACATCGTCAATGGCAGTGTTATTTTGCTAATACGTTTTCTGTGTGTTCCGACTCTTCACCGAAAAGCTCATCATCAGGAAATCCAGCGTTTATTTCCAACGTTTAACTTCGTGGAGTTACTGGACATTTGTAAAGGTGGCTCACCTTCAGCAGGTGAGCGCGTCGGAGAGGAAAGGTCAGGGCGTTAGGGCTACGAACATTCGTACAGGCTGCGGCATATTTCTCCAACGTCCGCTCACTGTGCAACAAACTGGCGAACTCCAGCTGCTGGTGGGAGGACAGAGACTTCTCCTCATCCTCGTCTGTGCTTCACGGAATCATGGCTAAGTGGATCGATACCAGATTCTGCGCTCCAGCTGCTGGCTTCCAGCTGTTCCGCCGATGAGCTCTCCGAAAACAAAGGTGGAGGAATCTGCTTACCTCAACAACGGCTGGTGCACGTAACGGTGATTCTACAGCACTGTTCGCGGACCTGGAATCTTTATCATTCACTGCAAACCCTTACTCCCACGTGAGTTCGCTTCATTCATCCTGGCGGAGTTTACATGGCGACGTGCAGGCCGACTCGCTGAACAGATCGGTCCGGGCGGACCTTCCCGGACTCTTTAGTTATTGTACTCGGGGTTTTAACAAAGGAAACCTCAGCCACGAACTCCTAAATATAGACAGTTAATTAAATGCCTACCAGAGAAGAGCATTCTGGACCACTGCTACTACAACAATCAGCAGGGCCTATCGCCTCCCGGACTGGAAATTGGAAGCTGGTTCCTATAAGAGGAGCTTGTAACCAAAGGCTCTGGCCCCATTCTATTAAGACTCTAGGAACTACAAGTAGTCGATTTAGTGAGGATCTAGTATATGGTAAAGCTCCTTAAAAGAGGAGCATCACCAATCAAGGCTTTGTAGGTTAGGAATTTTAAAAGTGACTTTTATGGGAGCCAAGCAGCTAGTGCAGAGTGATGTGACTCTTTCTTAGTTTTAGTGAGAACACGAGCTCAGCATTCTGGATAACTGGGACCTAAGAGTTTATTAGACAGCCTTAATAGATTGATAATAGTAAGCGAACCAATTTTCTGCATTTGAGACAAGATGTGCCTGATTTTGAAATATTACGAGATGAAAGAATGCAGTCCTTGAGATTTGCTTTACGTGGAGTTAAAGGACAAGTCCCGATCAAAGATAACGCCAAGATTCTTTACAGTGGTGTTGGATGCCAGGGCAATGCCGTTACAGAATCCACATCACCAGATAATTGATCTCTGAGGTGCTCAGGGCCGATTAAAATTACTTCGGTTTTGTCTGAGTTTAACATCAAGAAGTTGCAGGTCATCCATGTTTTTATGTCTTTAAGACATGCTTGAATTTTACAGAGTTGGTTGCTCTCCTCTGGTTTTATCGATAAATATAGTTGAGTTCATCTGCATAACAATGAAAGTTTATGGAGTGTTTCCTGATAATATTGCCCAAAGGAAGCATGTATAAGGTAAATAAAATTGGTCCAAGCACAGAACCTTGTGGAACTCCGTGATTAACGTTGTGGTTTGGCGCCATCGTTTACAAATACAAACTGAGATCGATCTGATAAATAGGATTTAAACCAAATTAGTGCCGTGCCTGAAATGCCAATCGACTGCTCCAGTCTCTGTAACAGGATGTCATGGTCAATGGTGTCGAATGCAGCACTAAGGTCTAACAAGACCAGGACAGAGAGGAGTCCTTTATCTGCTGCCATTAAGAGGTCATTTGTAATTTTCACCAGTGCCGCTCGGTGCTGTGGTGTTTTCAAATCCGATTGAAATTTCTCAAATAAACTATTATGATGTAGAAAGTCACAACTGTTTGGGACCACTTTCTCAAGGATCTTGGAGAGGAAGGAGGTTAGAGATCGGTCTGTAGTTAGCCAAACCTCTGGATCCAGAGTGGGCTTCCAGGGAGGTTTAATAACAGCCACTGAAGGGTGGGCTCCGTTAGCAGAGGAGAATTGTTTACTCAACAACGGCATAAGGCAAACGTTGGGATTCTCGCACGTGCCGGACGGAATCTTTAATAGAAACCTTCACAATTGGTCCGTTATTGGGAAGTTAATTCCCAGGGCAACAGGTTCCAAGGCCATCCCTGCTGAACGTGGTTGGGAAGGACCTTCCGATCTTTATATTAACTCGTTTTAAAAAGGAAACTCAGCACACTCTAAATATAGACAGTTAATTAAATGCCCTACCAGAGAAGAGCATTCTGGACCACTGCTACACAACAATCAGCAGGGCCTATCACCCTCCTTCGAGCTGCACTGGGAAACTCTGACCACGCATGGTTCATCTGATTCTCATACAGGCAGAGACTAAAGCTCTGCAAACCTGTGGTGAGGAAGTTCAAGAAGTGGACCAGTGAGGCTCTGGAGGATCTGGCGTGCTTGGACTGTACTGACTGGGATGTCTTCAGGACTGCTACCAACAGCCTGGATGAGTACACAGAGGCTGTAACTTCCTACATCAGCTTCTGTGAGGACAGCTGTATTCCATCCAGCTCAGGGTGAGTTATAACAACGACAAACCCTGGTTGCCAGGAGCTCAGGAAGCTAAGACTGCAGAAGGACCAGGCATTCAGGAGTGGGGACAAGGACCTGTACACAGAGTCCAAATACAGGTTTAGCAAGGCGGTGAGAGATGCTAACGACTGTACTCTGAGAAACTGCAACAGCAGCTCTCAGCAAACGACTCTGCTTCTGTCTGGAGAGGGCTCAGGCAGATCACCAACTCAAGCCCAAATCACCCACTCCATGAACAATGTGCTTCTGGCAGCAGCTAATGAGTTTACTGCCGCTTTGAAAGACAATGGAGCAGTCCTGAGACATCCCCAGCCCATCAACAAGCCACAGACCATCAGCCCACTCCCCAGCCCATCAGGCTCACACCTCTGGAGCACCCTCCATCAACTCAGCGAACTCGCATCCTGGAGAGAGTCAACAGGCTGTTCAAAGCAGAACCCCAAACAGCGGGCCCGGACTGTCTCCCCTCCACCCTGAAGCACTGTGCTGACCAGCTGTCTCCGTGTTCACCGACATCTTCAACACCTCCTGGAGACATGCCACGTCCAGCCTGCTTCAAGGCCTCCACCATCATCCCGTCCCAAAACCCAAGATCACAGGACTCAATGACTACAGGCCCTCGCTGACCTCTGTGGTCATGAAGTCCTTTGACGTTGTCCTGTCACACCTCAAGACCATCACCGACCCACTCTGACCTCCTGCAGTTCGCCTACAGAGCCAACAGGTCTGATAGGAGACACATGCCTTACTATCTCCAGCATCTGACTCCCAGGAACCTCGCCAGGATCCTGTTTGTGGACTTCAGCTCTGCTTTCAATACAATCATCCGTCCCTGCTGCAGGACAAGCTCTCCCAGCTGCACGTGCCCGACTCCACCTGCAGGTGGATCACAGACTTCCTGACCGACAGGAAGCAGCACGTGAGGCTGGGAAACACGCTCAGGCTCCCGGACCACCAGCACAGGTTCCCCAAGGCTGTGTTCTTTCCCTCTGCTGTTCTCTGTAACCAACAGCTGCACCTCCAGTCACCAGTCCGTCAAGCTCCAAAGTTGGATGACACCACCCTCATTGGCTCATCTCTGGTGGCGAGACCGCCTAGGTGGGAGACTGACCACCTGGTGACCTGGTGCAGCCAGAACAACCTGGAGCTCAACGCTCTAATGACAGTGGAGATGGTTGTGGATTTCAGGAGGAATGCAGCCCCACCGCCCTCTCATCCTGTGTGACTCCCGCGGTGTGGAGTCCTACCGCTTCCTGGGCTCCTCATCCCCAGGACCTCAAGTGGGAGCTGAACATCGGCTCCATCACCAAGAAGGCCCAGCAGAGGATGTTCTTCCTGAGGCAGCTGAGGAAATTCAACCTGCCAGAGAATGATGGTACAATTCTACAGGCCATCGTTGAGTCCATCATCTGCTCCTCCATCACCGCTGGCACCCTGCAGCCACAGCCAAAGACATCAGGCTGAGAGCATCATCCGCCGGCCGAGAGGGTTATCGGCTGCAATCTGCCTTCCTCAGGTCCTGTTCACTTCCAGGTCACTGAAGCGGGCCAGAAAGATTGTCGCTGACCTCCCACCCTGGACACTCCTGTTGAGTCCCTCCCTCGGGAGGAGGCTGCGTCCATCATGACAAAGACCACCCGCCACACCAAAGTTTTTCCGTCGGCAGTCGGGCTCATCAATGGAACCCGGACTGACTGACTTCACCCCAGGACTACCACCTCTTCTTCCACCTTCCTCTCCTCCTTCTTCCCGCTCCTTCCTCTTCCTCCCCTCCTCTCTTCCTCCTCCTCCTCCTCCTCCTTCTTCTCTCACCTTTCACTTTACATGACTTTAACTTGAGCCTCCTAAATGAGGTGTAGTGTAATTTTGGTTGAGGATTAATTAATAGGCTCGATTCAAAGATGGCTGCTACTCCACCTCCTCGACCGGTGCCTCGAGGAATTTGAGTATTAATATGACTTGGAGGAGTCGATTCATTCAGGCAGACATATTCTTCATGGCTCAGCCAGGTTTCAGTTAGGCAACATAAATCAATGTGATTATCTGATATTAAATCATTTAGTAACACAGCTTTAGATGACAGAGATCGAATATTTAGGAGACCACATTTAATAGACCTATTTTGTTGCACTGCTGAAATAATTGTGTTAACTTGTATAAGGTTATTGTGTACGACTCCTCTTCTGCTTACTTTTGATATGTCTCTTTTCTCCAAAGGCTGAGAGCCCACCGGCCTCATCATTACACGTCTCTCTCACTCCTTCACTCCGACAGGCAACGGCGCCAACAAAATATATTTCATATTTAATCAAGATCTCCTCACTGTTTTCAGGAATGGAGATTTTTTTTTCTTTTTCTTTTCTTTTGTTCTTTAATAAGATTTTTTCTTGAATATTAAAACGGAAAAAATGAAGCCATGTTAATATTGTAAGGGAGCTTCTCTCTGCTCATATGTGGCAATAATTAAGTCCCTGGAGTGGTGTTGTGGGGAGAAAAAAAAAGTGTGTCTATGTGTGTGTGTGTGTGTGTGTGGACACTGTAAGCACATATCTAATAAAGTAATGTCAGTTGTTAACTATTTTTAATGAGCTTCGCGCGGAGCTCTTCATCTTCTTTAAAATCACAATTCAGCCTTCGCCGTCGATCATGAGCGCGAGTCGCTTCCCGGCGAGGACGCGCCGCGTGTGCTCGGCAATTAATGATCATCAATTATGAGACTGCCACGGCGGGAAAGTTTGACGTTAATTGCTGTCTCAGTAAACACAAAGTTTCCACCGGAAACGTGGAGAATATTAACCGTAAAATGCAGAATGAACTGTGAGCTGCTTATGGATACGAGTCCCGGGAAACTGGCCATGCTGAGGTCATCCCACCTCGAGGTTTGGTTTCTATCACAACACATACGCATGAATGTCTTGTTCTCATGTGTCTGTGTCTCACACCTGTGTTCAACCCCCTCGCCTCTGATTGGCTCGTGGAAAAGCACCGAAAAGGTGAGTTTTAATGAATAAATTAGATTCTCCCGCCATCCTGAAACTTCTAACTTCATTTGTAATTTTTCCAATCGATGTTGTTGTACGGAGCTAAACGTGCGTTATTAGCTCTTCTTATTATTCTCTCTTTCTTCCTGCCAGCTCCTCCTCCTCCCAGAAGGAGAAACGATGTTTTATGCTAAGTGCCAATTACGAGCACTCCGAGGTGAGCGGGCCGAGCCGCCCGCACTCCGGCTGCACTTCCTGTTCGGCGGGCCGCGGCCCTCTGACCGGGCGCACTCTGACTGTCGGTCACCGTGTCTCCTTCTCTCGCTCCGTCTCCTTCTCTCACTCCGTCTCCTTCTCTCGCTCCATCTCCTTCTCTCACTCCGTCAGCCGCCCTTCCTTCCCTTTCTTTCTCCGCTTTTTAAAATGATATCTGGTAGATATCTTACTGGATCTTTTCTGTTTCTCTTCTGGTTGATCTCTCTCTCTCTCTCTCCCTCTCTCCCTCTCTTTTTCTCTCCATCTCTCTCCATCCCTCCCTCCCTCTCCCTCTCTCTCTCCCTCTCTCTTCTCCTCTCCATCTCTCTCCATCCCTCCCTTTCCATCTCTCTCTCCCTCTCTCCCTCTCTCTCTCTCTCTCTCCCTCAGTTCACGCTGAGCGTCAGAGCGACAGGGTGTGTGTGTGGGAGCTGCGGAGCGTTGTCTGTGTGTTTCTCTCTTTTCTGTTTTTCATAGTTGTGTGTATTTAGTGTATGTGGTTTATTAGTTGGTTTCACAGTAGTTTAATTTGTTTGGTGATTAGTTGGGTTTTTCTCTGGGTGTCTTCCCGCTGCCGGTGCCTCACCGGGCTCGGGGCGAGGCGGAAATGTTTGCCCCGATTCCCCCCCCGCTGCTCACGAGGAGACACGGTATGAAGATTGCCGGTGACTCGTGCAGCGTGGAGGAATTGGCTCGGGCAGTCGGGAAGAAAGTCGGGTTCAGCAGCGTGAAGTCCGCCGCCAAGATGAACGGCTCGGTCGTGATCTTCCTGGATCAGGTGGGGAAGGTAAGCCGCGTGGTAGAGGAGGGTCTCTCGGTGGGAGATTTGTTTGTGCAGGTGTTTCCGCTGGACCAGCCGTCCACCAGAGTCCTCGTTTCAAACGTCCCTCCGCTCATCTCCGATGAGTTTCTCAGCAGAGAGCTCTCCGCACGGAAAGCTGGTCTCCCGATGAGAGATCTCATCGGGTTCAAGGAGAGCTCGATGAAGCATATCATGAGTTACCGTAGATCGGTTTATATGATACTCAACGACCGGAGCGCGAGTTAAACCTGCGCTTCAGCGTCAGAGTAGATGATGTTAACTATAACGATGAAGTGCTTTCATTGCGGGGAGGAGGGGCACACCGCGAGGGTCTGCTCGAAGCGAGGCGACCCTGCGCCAGCTGGTCCAGGCGGCTCGGGTCCGCCCAGCGCCACGACGCGCTACACCAGCGTGGGGAACAGCAGGAGGCGGCTGCCGCTGCCGCGCGCGGGCTCGCGCGGCGGCGTCTCTGAGAGGCGCCGCCGGCGGCGGCGGCGCTGGCGGCGGCGCCGCCGGTTCCAGCGGAGAGCGGCGAGCGGCGTCACTGCTGCTGCACCCGACACACATGTGGTGGCTATGAATGAGGGAGTGAGTGATGGGGGTGATGCGGGCAAGGGTGGTGAGGGTGGGGATGCTGGACAGGGCAGTGAAAGGCAGGCTGTGGGTGGAGTCGGGAGCGGTGAGAGGAAAGGAAAAGAAGGAAAAGCGGACCAAAAAAATGGAGGGGATGTGGGTGGATCTGCCAAGAGCAGTGGGGTAGAGGCTGTGGGTGAGGTGGGAAGTGGGGAGGAGGAAGGAAAACAAGAAAAAGAAGGGGGAAAAAACAAAAAAAGATTAAAAAACAAACAAAAATATTGGTGATGGTGGTGGTGGTGATGGTGGCACGGGCTTAGAGGTGGAAGTGGAGAGTGGGGTGGAGAATAATGAGGAAAGTGAGAAAGAGGAGGAAAAGGGAAAAAAAGACGAGGACAGGGTGGCGAGAAGCCCATTGAGGGGTAGGACAGGTGGGGGGAGGCGAAGAGGTGGAGGAGGACGGTGCAGGGGAGGAGGGGGCGGAGCAGGTGGAGATGGACGAGGAGGAAGCAGGGGGGCAGAAAGGAGCCTCAAAGAGAAAGAAGAGTGGCCAGAGCGCCGGCAGCGAGGCCAAGGCCAGCAGGGTGGAAGTGAGGAGGAGTAGTCAGGGGGCGGGGCCGGTGGAGGACAGTAGTGACGAGGAGGGGTCAGAGGACAGCGACTCTCCTCTGTTTTTAACAAATAGTCAGACGCAAAAGCTGTACACAGCTGATGAGATTAGTCTGTTTCTGCACAAAACAAAAGGAAAAAAAAAAGTAGAGGTCAAGGATCACTTCCCTGACCTCGTGGCCTTTGTACACTCATGCCATTTCCACATGAGGGGAAAAAAATTAGACAGACAAGAGGTTTTTAGGATCAAAAAGTTTTTACCCAAAGTAAAGGAGTGCATCCAGCAGGGGGAGGTGGAGAGCTCCAATGTGTTTTATTTGATTTGTTGGTTTTAAGTTGTATTTGTTTTTTAAACTCTTTTCTTTTAATGAACACATTCAGAGTCGGAGTTTTAAACGTAAATGGAGCGAGGGACAGTAAGAAGAGAACATCAATTTATGAATTTAACAAGATGAAGGCCAACGATGTTCTCTTCTTACAAGAGACGCACAGCGACAGCACCAACGAGGCGGACTGGAGGAGGGAGTGGGGGGGGGAAGTCCTCCTGAGCCACAACACCAACCTCAGCGGAGGAGTGGGCTTCCTCTTCTCCAGGGCCTTCAGCCCTCGGTCACTGGAGGTCAAACACATCGTGGAGGGGAGGCTGTTCTTTGTGAAAGCACGGTTCGACCTTTTTAACGTGGTTTTTATAAATATCTATGCTCCAACAACTGGGACAGAGAGGCAGCTGTTTTTATCCAAAGTTAATGATGTTTTAAATGACTGTGCCTCGGAGGATTTTTTATTCTTGGGGGGGGATTTTAACTGCACAGAGGATGATTTTAATGACAGAAACCACACAGAGCCACATCCAGCTTCACAGCAGGTGCTGAGGAGGCTGGTCCATTCTCATGGTCTGGTGGACGTGTGGAGAAGGATGCATCCGGACTGCCGACAGTACACATGGTCCCACGTTAGGGAGGGAAGGATCTCCTCAGCCAGGTTAGACCATATTTATATTTTTAAGCACCATTTTAATATTTTTAAAATGTGCAGCATTGTTCCGGCTGGTTTTACTGATCACTCTTTGGTTTTATGTCATGTTTTTATTGGGAATTTTTTACCCAGGAGCGCATATTGGCATTTTAATACAGTTTTAACTTTCGATAGGAATTTTAGAGAGGTGTTGTTTTATTTTTGGGGCATTTTAGGCTGAGGAAGAGTGATTTTAATAATCTTAGGCAGTGGTGGGACCGTGGTAAGGTAGAAATTAAGCTCCTTTGTCAGCAGCACACTTTCAACGTCACTAGAGACGTCACCAGATCTATGAAGGTCCTGAGACTGAGATAGTGGACCTAGAAAGTTTAAGCGAGTCCACAGGAGATCGAGGACATATTGAAGTCCTCAGTAAAAAGCAGGCTCTCACGACCTGTTCAAGTAAAAGTGCAAGGCGCACTGGTCAGGTCCCGATTCCAGACCATCGCGAGATGGACACTCCTCTAGCTTCTTCTTCGGCCTGGAGAAGAGGAGTGGGCAGGCGAGTGATCCACTCACTGCTGACGGACGAGGGCAGTCGGTTGTGGAGCCAAGCCAGATCCGGAAGCGAGCGGTGGGGTTTTACCTCCCTTTATGCCACTGAGTATAGGGAGGAGGGAGAGTCGACGGAGGGGCTCTGTGGGAGCTGCCTCAGGTCTCCGAGGAGACTAATGAGGAGCTCGACAGACCCATAACCCCCAAGAGCTGAAAGCTGCCCTGCAGGAATGCAGGAGGCGCGCCCGGAATCGACGGCCTCCCGCTGAATTTTACAAAAATACTGGGATGTCCTCGGAGGGGACATCCTAGACGCTCTTCAATGAGAGTCTGGCCTCTGGTTCCATGCCGATGTCCTGCGGAGGGCAGTGCTGACGCTACTGCCAAAAAAAGGAAACCCGCAGGACATCGGTAACTGGCGCCCTGTGTCTCTGCTGTGTGTGGATTATAAGCTTCTGTCCAGGGTCCTGGCCTCCAGGCTGAGGGGAGCTATGGAGCAGGTCCTCCATCGGGACCAGACCTATTGTGTGCCCGGCAGGTCCATGGTGGACAACGTCCACCTCATTCGGGACGTTTTGGAGGTCTCCAGCTCGTTGGGTATGGATACTGGTCTGATTTCTAGATCAGGAAAAGGCTTTTGACCGCGTTGAACACGGCTTCCTCTGGAAAGTTCTGGGGAAGTTTGGGTTCAGCGTGGGTTTCATAGCTAAGATCAAGGTGTTGTACTGTAATGTTGAGAGTGTGCTGAAGATAAACGGCAGGCTGTGTGCTCCTTTTAGAGTGGGTAGAGGGTCCGGCAGGGCTGGGCTCTGTCCGGGGTGCTCACGCACTCTCCCGAGCCCTCCTCATTAAAATACGCTCTAGCCTACATGGTTTGGTTTTACCTGGTTTTAGTAAAGGAATGATTTTATCGGCATATGCCGACGACGTTGTTGTTTTTATCAAGAATCAAAATGATGTAAACCCTTTAAATCAAATAGTACATGATTTTAGCACGGCATCATCAGCGAGGGTGAACTGGAAGAAAAGCGAAGCCCTCGCTGTGGGGGAGTGGCGTGGCGGCCTCCCGGTTCTTCCACAAAAGCTCATATGGAAAAAGGACGGTTTTAAATATTTAGGAATATACCTGGGGAAACCGAGCATGGTCCAGAAGAACTGGGAGGGCGTCACAGAGAAGATAGAGGGGAAACTTTCCAAGTGGAAGTGGCTGCTCCCCCAGATGTCTTTTAAGGGTAGAGTACTGGTTTTAAACAATCTTATTGCATCCCAACTGTGGCACAGGTTGACCGTGTTAGACCCTCCCTCTGGCTTCTTAGCCAACATACAAAAGAAGATGGTGGATTTCTTTTGGGAGGGTCTACACTGGGTGCCACAGGGGGTGCTGTTTTTAGCCAGAGAGGAGGGGACAGGGCCTTGTCCACCTGGCCAGCCGGACGGCCACTTTTAGATTACAGTTTGTTCAGAAGTTTTAACGAGTCCGGGTTTTTAGTGTGGCGAGACGTGGCCAGCTGCATCCTCAGACGTGCTGACAACCTGGGGCTGGATACTGCTCTGTTTTTAATAGACTCCAGCATTTTAAAACTAAGTGGGCTGCCTCCTTTTATCAGGGTGTTTTAAGACGTGGTCCCCTTGTAAGCACGAAGGGTGCCCACAGTCTCACCCTCTGTGCTGGTTGTTGAGAGAACCATTAATTTATAATGCACGACTGACATTAGCAGCAGCGTCACCCTGGACTAACGGCGCTGCTGCGAACAAAGACTCTTTCCCTGCAGCAGTTGGTGGATGCAGTGGGGCCGACGCTGAGCGACCCCCCGGCCCTGGGCTCCCTGCTGGGGATGCATTCCGACCGGGTGGCGAGGAGGCTCCTGGAGCTGTGGAGGCAGAGGCTGACCGGGTTGGAGAGGAGCCTCTACCCCGACTACAGCCAGCAGAGAGCAGAGCCGGACCCTGCAGACCCCTTCCCAGACATCTCCCTCAGCCCGGGGCTAGGGGACTCACCGCCCCTGCTAAGAACGAGCCACCCAGAGAACTGCACACTGAACAAAGCAGACAAGAAGACTTTGTATTTTAACCTCGTGAAGAGCATCAACAGGTCCAGACTGTGCAACAGACCGCCCACTGTGTGGTCAGAGAGACTTGGGCATGGAGGCCCTGGCCCGCAGTGGGGGGTCCTATACAAGCCTCCCCTAAAGAAAAGGACTGCTGACCTCCAGTGGCGGATTTTACACGGTGCTGTCGCGTCCAACGCTTTCATTTCGGTAATCAATCCCGCTGTCCTGAGCCAGTGCCCTTCTGCGACCTCCGGGAGAGTATTTCCCAGGTTTTAAACGAGTGTAAGAGACTTTGAGTTTCTTCGCTCTTTTAACAGTGGTTTTAGTCTTTTAATGTGGTTTTACAGAGAAGGTTTTATCATGGAGCTGCCTACAAAAACAGAAAAGAAAAGTGGCAGCTCCTAAATTTTTATCCGTGAAGCAAAATGGCAATTTATTTAACTAGGAAGTCCCGGTGGAAAACAGAGAGGGGCAGGAGGCCAAGGCAGTGTGGCTCTGTAACATCAGAGCCAGACTCTGGCTGGAGTTCAGGTTTTACAAACACATTGGAGACCTGGATGCTTTTAAACAACGCTGGTGTTTTAAAGATATTGTTTGTTCTGTGGTAGAGGAGGAGCTGGAGTTTGCACCACTTTTTATTCGGTAAAACATGTTTTCTTTTTTAATGTTTTGTTTGTTTGCTTTTATTTTAAACAACCTGATTTTTAAAACACTTTATTTGTAGAGAAACGTTGTGATGGAAAAAATGTAAATAAAGTGTTTTTCAAAAATCAAAAAATCTCTCTCCCTCTCTCTCTCTCTCTTCTCTTATCTCCCTCCTCCTCCTCTCTCCCTCTCTCTCTCCCTCTCTCTTTTTCTCTCCATCTCTCTCCATCCCTCCCTCTCTCTCTCCTCCTCTCTCTCCCTCTCTCCCCCTCCCTCTCTCTCTCTCTCTCCCTCTCTCTCTCCCTCTCTCTCTCCTCTCTCCTCTCTCTCTCCTCTCTCTCTCCCCCTCTCTCTCTCTCTCTCTCTCTCTCTCCCTCTCTCTCTCTCCCTCTCTCTCCCTCTCTCTCCCTCTCTCCCCCTCCTCTCTCTCTCCCTCTCTCTCCCCCCTCTCTCTCTCTCTCCTCTCTCTCTCTCTCTCTCTCCCTCTCCCTCTCTCTCCCTCTCTCCCCCTCCCTCTCTCTCCATCTCTCTCCATCCCTCCCTCTCTCTCGCTCTCTCTCTCTCTAGACTTTATTGGCAATATTGCCAAAGCATCAAGACACGGCAACACAAACATATATACAATTCATATGGATCATAATAATGGCAGAAGTAACTACTTTTGAAAGAAAGTACAGGTGTGTTTCTTGGGACACAATAAAAGGTGTCTGTGTCTGTGTCTGTGTGTGTGTGTGTGTGTGTGTGTGTGTGTGTGTGTGTGTGATGATAGGACATATGGTGCAACAAGGTGGGCTGTGTTTCCTTCTCCTTGGAAGATTCGTAGTTGAGTCTTTCTCCCTCTCTCTCTCTCTCTCTCTCGCCCTCTCTCTCCTTCTCTCTCCCTCTCTCTCTCTCTCTCTCGCCATCTCTCTCTCTCTCTCTCTCGCTCTGCCCGATGAGGATGGAGAGTGTTCATCTAAACGCACTGGAGCATCCCTGAAATAGAACGGATCCAGGAACTGAGCCGAGTTCCTCCGTACGTGTGCGTCGGTTGTGTCTTTGTGTGTCTTTGTGTGTCTTTGTGTGTCTGCCCGGGTCCTCCTTGGTCTTCATGCACGCTGCCTGTGTGTGTGTGTGTGTGTGTGTGTTTGCGTGTGTGTGTGTGTGTTTTCATTCAAGAGGATCTGACATATTGCAGGAATAGCACCGTTCTCTTCCCTCTCTCTCTCTCTCTCTGTGTGTGTGTGTGTGTGTGTGTGTGTGTGTGTGTGTGTGTGTGTGTGTGTGTGTGTGTGTGTGTGTGTGTGTGTGTGTGTGTGTGTGTGTGTGTGTGATACAGTGTCACAGGCCGTATGCCTCCCCTCAGCGAACAAAATCAAATAGGCCCTCATCTCCCAGTGAAGCTCCACGCAGCGGCTGATTGACAGGTGCCCGTGGGCGGTGGCGTGCACACACACACACACACACACACAGACGCACAAGATAAACGCAACTCGGATTCATCCGTCACGGGGAGACGATCTCCCCGTGACGGATGAATCCGAGTTGCGACTCGGCACGCATCCAGAACACGCGTGTGCACTCGAGAAGGGGGGGGGGGGGCCTTTGTTTCCTGTTTCCTCGCTAGACAGGATATGACCTCGTTCAAGGAAAAATTAGGCGCCTCCTGGTAATAAAACAATATTGTCATGATGTACGCACAGACAGGCGGCGCACACATCAACGCACACACAAACACACACAAACACACACACACACCAGAGAAAACAGAGAACCGCGCCAGTGTGGAAGTGTGTGTGGGCGTGAAGTGAAACGGAGATAGATAAATGCTGCTGAAAGAACATTGACACGATAACTCAGGACCTGCGCAAGCATCAGTGTGTGTGTGTGTGTGTGTGTGTGTGTGTGTGTGTGTGTGTGTGTGTGTGTGTGTGTGTGTGTGTGTGCGTTTGACATAAAAAAGTAATTCACAAAGACACATGATGTGTACTTGTGTGTACTACATGAAAACACACAAGAGAGTTGGAGTAAAAAGGGGATTTCAGAAAAGAGGGCAAGGAAGCCGGGAAGTCCTGATTTTGGGTTATTCAAAAAAGTTGATTTAACACCTGCAAATACTGATTATTATACTCATTATCTATCTTTTTTCTCGATTTCTCAGAGGACACAGATGTGTACTTGTGTGTACTGTATGAAAACACACAAGGGAGGTGTAAGGAGTAAGAAGGAGATTCCAGAAAGGAGGGAAGGAAGCAGGACTGATTTCGGGTTTTTCAAAAAAGTTCATTTAAACCTGCTAATTCAGATTATTCTACTCTTTATATGACCAAGGACTCATCGACTACGGCGGGGATTGAACCTCCGACCCCCGGATTGAAAAACGGACCTGATGACCACGTGGTTAAAAAAAAAACTGCTTCCAAATTCAAGGAGAAAATACGTTCACCTAGAATTACGGTGTGAGTCAGAGGCGACCGACCCGGCACGATGAAGTGAGACGGATCAGAAGGCGAAAACCTGGCGGTGAAAGAGATCCTGGCACATTTAGACAACGATGCTGCGGAGAGGTAAACAAGGACAAGGACTTTCTACAAACAACACTTTCTACAAACAACAGTTTCTACAAACAACAACAGTTTCTACAAACAACAACACTTTCTACAAACAACAACAGTTTCTACAAACAACACTTTCTACAAACAACAGCACTTTCTACAAACAACAACACATTGTACAAACAACAGCACTTTCTACAAACAACAACAGTTTCTACAAACAACAACACTTTCTACAAACAACAACACATTGTACAAACAACAGCACTTTCTACAAACAACAACACTTTCTTCCAACAACAACACTTTCTACAAACAACAGTTTCTACAAACAACACTTTCTATAAACAACAACACTTTCTACAAACAACACTTTCTACAAACAACAACACTTTCTACAAACAACAGCACTTTCTACAAACAACAACACTTTCTACAAACAACAACACTTTCTACAAACATCACTTTCTACAAACAACAACAGTTTCTACAAACAACAACACTTTCTACAAACAACAGTTTCTACAAACAACAACACTTTCTACAAACAACAACACTAAACAACAACACTTTCTACAAACAACAGTTTCTACAAACAACAACACTTTCTACAAACAACAACACTAAACAACAACACTTTCTACAAACAACAACAGTTTCTACAAACAACACTTTCTACAAACAACACTTTCTACAAACAACAGCACTTTCTACAAACAACAACAGTTTCTACAAACAACAACACTTTCTACAAACAACAACACTTTCTACCAACAACAACACTTTCTACAAACAACACTTTCTACAAACAACAACACTTTCTACAAACAACAACAGTTTCTACAAACAAGTGTCTCGACCCCTTTTCTTCCTTTCAGTGGAATCGGGAGAACTGTCGGGAAACGGAACATGACGGCGCGTTGAGAGAACGCACAACTTTTCACACACAATGAAAATGTCTGGATTCAACACATGTTCGGTTTCCTTTTTTTTATGATAGGAAAATCAGGACAATCAGGTTTTTCTAATTCCTCCTTTTTTGTTTACATGACATTTTCTGAAATCAAGCTTCCTGGAGAAAATCTGTTTTCGTGCATTTCAACACAACGATGAACACGGCACGCACAAACTGGCCAGGTGTGCAGAGGAGGGAGAAGTCGCCGGCGTTTGAGCTTCTTCTTCTCTCTGTTTTTCATATTCCACACAGTTTCATCATTGTTTGTCTTTCGTCGAAAGTCAAACTTTTTTTCATAATTATGAGATGAGACTTTCCAAGGCTTTGGCATTTGTGCGTCTCTTTGCGTTGTGAAGAGACTCGAGAAAGAAAACAAACGGCCTGTGAAAGGAGTGTGTGATGAAACCTACGATGGTTTTTCAACCCACCTTCAAATGTGACCTTTTGGAAAAGCTTCATTGGAAATTTTACTTTAAAAAACGCTCGTATGAAAGAGTCAATTTGAATCACGCCGAGCCCATGAGGGAGCTGCTGCAGCGCTGGTCACACAGCACGGACATCAGGATTAGTTTATCAAGCATGTAGCAGCTAAAGAGGAGCATGTAGCAGCTAAAGAACCAAAAACAGACACTATTGTAACATGACTCAACATGAATGTTATGTTGTTGACTAACTGCTGAATATCGAAAGAAAAGGCAAAGTAAAAAGTGATGTGTGGATTGTGTGTTTCTACTGCCCCCTAGTGGCCAACAAATCAGTTTTTGCAGGGTTTAACAATTCCAACATAAGTACAACATCTACATTGTATATTTAACTCTTATCAGCCACTCTACCAGATGAAATACTGGGTTATTTGCTCACAATAAAACACATGCGTTGCAAAGGTTAAAAATCACAAAAATAAATATATATTAGTTATAAAACTAAAACACTGTGTTCCTCCAGAGATACTGCTCTACGAAGTAAATCCCTGTTCACTGCTGAATAGTCTATAGAGACGGACATGATAGACTTTAACCTCCTCCTTTACTGGGTCATTGGCCAAACACACACAGAAGGGTCACCATTAAAGGTGAGTGTGTGTGTGTGTGTGTGTGTGTGTGTGTGCGTGTGTGTGTGTGTGTGTGTGGGGGGGGGGGTCATACTGGGGGAAATGGAGGGAAGCGGAGGCCTCCCCCCCCGTCACCGTCTGTAGTCTCGTAGAGAGCATAAATCCTGCTATCTGTGTCACGCATACTGTACCGCCGCCGCTGCCACTGCATGAGAGATCATCGGCCAACACACACACTCGCACACACACTCGTACACACACACACTCACACACACACACACACACACACACTGGCGGACACGACGCACTTAATGTCTCCCGCCCCTCTTAGCCCCATCTGTCTCCGTCGGCTCCCCCTGCTCTTCTCTTTCATGCGCACATAAACACTGTTGTCACTGTGACAGACACAAACAAATCCGCAGTAACCGAGCACATCGACACACACACACACACATACACACACACACACACACACAGGCAACATACTGGCATTTACCAGCCTTTATGGCTTTTTCTTCTTCATTTTCGTGTCCAATTTTTTCCGTTTTTTTTTCCATTTTCCAAGCTCGTGCTTTTCTCTTCTTCTCGTTCATCAAATTCATTGTTTGATATATTTCTATCGTCGGCATAGTAACCGGGCACTTTTACGTCTTTTCACCATCCACTTTCTCTCCGTGTCTTTCCACCCATTTGATCATCTCTGCTCGGTGTCCTCCATTCAACTAAAACACACACACACCTCCATCTGTGACCACGGGGGGAACCTGTATCTCCTCCAACCTGGACGCAGGCGCATTGAAGAGACCAGCCTGATGGCATTAGCTCTCTCTCTCCCCCTCTCTCTCCCTGTCTCTCCCTCTCTCCCTCTCTCTCTCCTCTCTCTCTCTCCCTCTCTCTCCCTCTTTCTCCCCTTTTCTCTTTCACCCATATACCGACTGATGTGTTGCTCTCTTCCAGTGAGAACTTTGTCTTCTTACCTCTGCAATTTCAGAGTTCTTCACTCCCGCATTAATTCATATATGTTCTTCCTTCACTCTCTTTGTATTGTAATCACCCTTTTATTTTCCCATCCATCCACCCGCCCCCCCTCCCTTTCCTCTTTCTGAGTGCATCCCAGGTCCATCATGCCTGGCAGCCCCTCTTTCTCGCTTCCCGAAGCGTCTTTAAAACCCCGACCCTCCTCTTTCCCTCTCTTCATCTCCTCCTTTCCCCCCCATGTTTACATTCCTTCCATCACATCCATCCTCACCTCTTCTTCTCTTCTCTTCTCCCGTTTGCAACAGCAGATTTCTTTTTTTTAACATTCAGCACCACGGTCAGCTCCTCGCGCGGAAAGAAGACCACAACGCAGAGTTGCAGTGCCACCTGTCGGCCGGCCGCGGCACTGCGCCTATGACGTCAGCGGAGGGGTTTGTAGAAATGATCGTTTCGCTCATAACTCAGGACAGATAACTTACCACATGCTAATACAAATGTGAATAAAAGCCCGGGAATATATAACAGCGGCCTCTGCGAAAGTCAAGTCGCGGGGAACAAGCTCTAACTCTGGGTCCCACACCAGAGGGGATGCTGCCGCTGGGAGATGTATGAGAGAGGTTAAGCTGGCAGGCCTCGGTGTAATAGCGGCCGTATATTACCCCGTGCTTTCATTCCGCTGCATGTCGGCGGCTCGGAGACGCCGTGCGACTGCGAGGCGGTTGAGCCGGAATGGAGATCTCAAGTCTCATTCCCTTCAAGCGGAGGAAAACAATAGCATCTGCTCTCCTCGGAGACCAGGAATCTAATCACGGGCGCATAGCCGGCGTAAGATTTGAATGTAAAGTAGCAGAGTGAATGTGTGTCTCTGTGTGTGTGTGTGTGTGTGTGTGTGTGTTTAGAAAGTGTCTATTTAAAAGGAACAGAGATGTGTATGTTGGCATTTAAACTAATAGCAAATGTCAACAAGGGAAGGGGACGATACTGGATGTGTTTGTCATCATTGACACACACACATGCATACACACTTTTGTCTACACACAAACACACATAGGGGGGGGGCACTGATCCACTGTGGGGATTACCAGTGATCCGTAACTGGGCTCGCATTGGGCTCCACTTGTTCGTGTCTCAGGGTCCCTCATCCAACCGGGATGCCAGCGGTTTTCTGTGTGCACACACACAGCTTGTGCAACAGTGAAGTTGTGTGTGTGTGTGTGTGTGTGTGTGTGTTGTTTTGTGTAATGTGTGGAGGTTTGTTTTTGAGAGAAGGGACAATGTGGAAGGAGGAAATCAAAGCGGCGCGGTGGAAAGACGACGCGGGGAACGACGCGCTCTCGTTCTCTTTGTCTGGATCCCGACTTCGCTCGCCCACACACGGCAGTAAGTACAATGATCACAGGAAGGTGATCCCGCCGCTCAGCCAGTCAGACGACAGCGAGCCGGCAGAGAGCCACCAGAAGGAGAGACACAGAGAGAGAGGTTTTTTTTTTCTCGGGGTAAACCATTCTGCAGTTTGTCTGTTGAAATGAGAAATGAGTAAAAAACAAACCCAAAAGCACTAATTATATAGAATTTAGAGTCCTGTTCCTCATTTTTTAAAGATAATTTCCTCACATTTTGATTGCAATTTCCTTTGTATTTTGCTTTTAATTGTATGAGTGTGGGTCTCTGTATGTGTACATATATATGTATACATCTCAGGCAAAGTTATTATGGTTTTTACTGAAACATATTGCCACGTTTTCTAATTATGAAATATTAAAATAAGCAACCATTTTGGCAAGAACATCTGAGGATCCTCAGGCGAGAGTGTCGTATTCCTGGGAAGTCATGATTTAAAATCTTTTGGAAAAAAGCCTTCAGCCCCAATCAAGGTATCACATACTGTCTCTGCCATCATCCGAGCTGAATTATAATGAGATAACTAATTCCAGAAGTGATTAAGAGCATCCCCGACGGACTCATTATTGTCATTAATTATCATTATTGCAGTGGGAGTTCATTTAGAAAATGCGAAGGGGATCATTGTTGTTGTTGATGTGTGTTCTAGTGGTTGCTGTTATTAGAAAACAATGTACAACCCACTCTGCGAAGGAACGGGTCAGCGATATTTAAATTTGTTTATGATTTAATGGTTTTTAAGGACACAATTGGGGGTTTCCTGTTCTTCTTCTGTTGTACCGTTCTTCTTCTTTTAGCATTGGTTGTCAACGTGTCTGGCTTCCTCTGTAGCGAGCATGTTGTACATAATACTACTTTTGGGGTGGGGGGGGAGGGCATTCAACAAGTAGCCTGGATGAATTAAAAATGAAATGTTGGTAAAAATGATATATACCATTAGTAGGTTGAATAAAGAAGATGTATTTCTATTGTAGGAGTTCAATTATGGAACAACATTAAAATGGATTCATTTTGGTTTTCAAAAGGATTATTTATTTTAAAAAAATTTGAGGGTTATAAGTGTGATTGAAACGTATGTATGTGGATATATATATATATATATATATATAATTTTCTTTATTATTTTTCTTTATTTTATATTAATTTTCTGATTTATTTGATTATAATAATTGAGGATAAGAATATATAAGCATTTTTTTCTCTGCTTTGAATATTATACAGAATACTATTGTATTTTATTGCAATGATTGACTGAATAAAATACACAACAACAACATAGAGGATGATGATTTATGGTTGATTTATGTCCGTGTTTTTCTGCCCTTGATTGTTCGTATAGTTGGTTTTAATGCTGTTCTGTCATTTTTATTTATTTACTTGTAAAAACTTAAAATAAAATGATTGAAAGAAAGAAAGAAATAAAGAAAAATTTGAGGTATATGTTCGATGCAAACTTTCTATACAGTAACTCCACGGAGAGAATAAAAAGTGTCTGAAAATCCATTCAGCCACCTTTTTAAAATGTGACTTACGCACACAGCTGTGCACAGTGAGGCCGACACGCCCCGAGGGGCCGAGGAGCTCCGTGTCGGCCCGTCACGGAGCCCTGACCACGGCGGTGGGCTCACGTCGACGCACACCTTGACCACCCACCACCGCCCTCTGATTACCACAGCTTCCACAGCCACCCTCCCTCCTTCTCTCTCCATCCCTCCTACACACTCCAGTGATTCTCCCTTCTTTTTTTTAATGCTCGCCCACGTTCAATCCACTCCCCGTTTCTTCACCCCCTCAACCGTCCCATCCTTCGCCTCCCAGCTTCCACCTTTTTTTTTGTCACCCGCTCGTTTCTTTTCACACCGCATTCTTTCCTAACTTTCCTCTCGCACACATTAACATATAAAACGCCTCGGCGGCTCGCTCGGCTTCGAGTCAAAGTGCTTCGTGGACTTAATCGGTCAGATGAAAAGTCGCTCACCTGCTCCTTCGCTCACTCGATTAGTCGGCTGCTCGCTCACTCGCTCATTCGCTTTATTTTCTCAGTCTCATCCATTTACTGACTCAAAAGCTCACTCTCTCTTACGTATACTCACCTGCCTGTTCAGTTTGTTTAATAAAGTCTCATAAACCCCTCCTCTGAACTGGGATTGTCCAATTATAGCTCAGTGAGCGTAGCTAGGCGCGGCTAGCTTATAGCTAGCTTATAGCTATCTCGGGTGGTGTCATTACCGTAACTTTAGCACAAACCCCAAAACAAGAACAGAATAATTAGCTGTCCGTATGTCTCGCTAACTATCTTACAACCAGTATTACGTAAAAGAGCATTATTTTCAATGCCAAGGAGCAGATTTTTAACTAACTATATTAGTTTGCTTTACAAGGCCCATCCCCTGTGTAGTGAATCCCGGCTAACGTAACCAGCTCAGTACTAAGGGGAGTGTGTGCTTCTCCCCAAACTATGTTACCTGAGGCAGCGAACTTCAGTTACTCCTTATCCTAAAAGCCATTTACTCTGGTGTTCTAAAAAGTTTTACAAATATTGTATTAAAATTTGAAAATAATATGTCAATTAAGCAGGCGACCAGGATTATGCTTTAAAAAATGGTTGCTAGCAATATACCCACATTGCAAGATGCTATTCATTCATCCCCATGACTTCCGTGTGTACACGGCTCATCAACTAAGGCTTACAACTTTTTGACTGGGACATGTAGCTTTAGCACCTATATTTTTGACAAACTTTTGAGAACAGAATAATGAACTGTTCGTATGTCTCGCTAACTATCTTACTACCTACAGTATTATGTAAAAGAGCACTATTTACAATGCCAAAGAGCAGATTTTAACTAACGACATTAGTTTGCTTTACAAGGCCCATCCCCTGTGTAGTGAATCCCGGCTAACGTAACCAGCTCAGTACTAAGGGGAGTGTGTGCTTCCCGCCAACCGATGTTACCTGAGGCAGCGAACTTCAGCTACTCCTTATCCTAAAAGCCATTTACTCTGGTGTTCTCAAAAGTGAAAGAAATATTGTTTTCAAATTTGAAGAAAAAAAATCTAAATTAAACAACCGACCAGGATTATGCAAAAATATTGTATTAAAATTAAAAATTTAAAGTAAATTAAGCAGCCGACCATGCAGGATTATGCTAGTAAAATGTATAGCTAGCTGTATATCCACATTGCAAGATGCTATTTATTCATCCCCATGACTTCCGTGTCTACACGGCTCATCAACTAAGGATTACAACTTTTACGTAGCTTTAGCTAGGGGGACCAGACGTCCTCTTTTCCCCGGACATGTCCTGTTTTTGAGACCTAAAAAATGCGTCCGGCAGGGATTCCAAAAACGTCCGGGATTTTGCTTCGTCGGATATTTGTGTTTCTCTGGGTTTTCACAAGCTAGTATTTACCCCTTACAAGTTTTGGAAATGGTATCGCCCTTACGCTCCACCTTCTTGCGTGAGCTCTGACAGTATAGAGAACAGTCATTGGTCGACCGATCTCAGGGTTGCCAGATACACGATAATTATCCTCCAAATACAACCATGTTGAGCCTTTGGTACGATACTTCACCATTTCCAATCTGGCAACACGGAGCACCTCGCCGCCTCCACTAGTTCATTGTTGTTTGTGCTATAAACTACGACCAGCGCCGCCGCTCCCATAGCGCACTACGCGCTGAGCGTAGGACACCAAGTCCTAAGGGTGCTCCACTAAATAGGCAACTAAAAAATCCTCATAGTTATAATAATTATAATGCCGATATTATTTCAGTCTAGAAATATTAGGCACCTTTTAGGCATGTATATCACAAAACAGGCAGAACAAGATAGATGTTTAATCGCTCCCCCCCCCCCCCCCCCCCCCCGAGACGAAGTGTCCTCTTTTTCACAAACTCAAATACCTATATTTTTGACAGAAACTTTTGAGAACAGAATAATAAACTGTTCGTATGTCTCGCTAACTATCTTACTACCGACAGTATTATGTAAAAGAGCATTATTTTCCAATGCCAAGGAGCAGATTTTAACTAACTACATTGGTTTGAGGTACAAGGCCTGCAACACATCCGCGGTGTAGGGAATTCCTCAATGTGTGGAGGCTGGATGCTATCAGAACATCGGCTAACGAAAGCAGTCAACTTCCGGGATTTCAGTTCAGGGATCGTCAATTCTGCTTATCATAAGTCTATTGTGCTTTCCACAAATTAATGTCTCCAACGCAGTTAATGAAAACGTTCACTGGATCTAACTCTTGATGCGAAAAGTGCAAAATGAACTATTCCACCTCATTGCTTTGGAGCAGTGAAGCGGTAGATGGATGATACGGTCTAGACTTCTATGAAAAATAGGGGTGAGTTTTATCTGCTGAAGGGGGAGAAGAAAGTCTTCTTCCGTTGTCTTACAATTTATAGTTTATTACAATATGTTCTGTGTATTTGTCAGGCTTTAAAAGTTAAGAGTTAAGCATCTGTTAGTGGCAATACTTTTGTCCACTCAACACAAGGGGCTTAATTTTGGGCTTTACCACTACAGGAATTATTTTAATCTTTTATGAATCATAAAATGGTAAGTTCTCCTACTGCTGGGGCAGTTGAACATTATTAGTATTATCTTTATTTAAAAGGGACCATTTAAAACATAAATGTCACCATTTGATGCACTGTACCAGATTAGCTATACAGCTAATTAGCATCTGTAGTCCCTTGACAGACCATAATATACATGGAAAAAAAAAAAAAAAATACAGGAAAAGATGCACTACAACAGTATATGTGGTAAGAAGAACACACAATACACACAATGCGAAGCTGCAGTACAACACATTAACAGTAAGTAATACAAACCATTAAAAGTTCGTAATATGAGCCATAAGAGAATTAAATTAAATCAGTATATAGAAACTTTTTTTCCGCTGACAGGGCAAAGCTTGTTGATAGAGCTGTGTGTGTGTGTGTGTGTGTGTGGGTGTGTGGGTGTGTGTGGGTGTGTGTGTGTGTGTGTGTGGGTGGGTGACATTTACACAACTTGGATGTCGGCGATGTCAATAAACAACATACTAGAAGAACGTTGGATCCTCACACTCTCGAGAGGTGAGAGAAAGCAGCAGACGCCAAGCAATATCGGAGGTGTGCGTGTGAAAAGGAATACAGAAAGATGGCAGTGTGTGGGGGACAGTGTAAAAGAGACAAGAGAAGCCATGACAGCTGGTATTCAGACAGTCTTGAGTCTGTGTGTGTGTGTGTGTCCAAAACGCCAAAAAAACAGCGACAAATTGGTCCCATAATTTGAATGGGGTTTTAGAAGAGAAAACGCGAATCAACGCTGATCTTTGTGACCACTGTGACTCGCCATACGTTAAGGTAGAGAAATGACTTGAAGTGTAAAACGTCAACAAAAGGATGGAGTTTATTTGATCAATTGGACATTTTTTCATAGCTTGCACAGTTTCCATGGAATTTTTGTTCGGGTTTCGGAAGATTTCCGGGCTGTTTCAGAGTTTACGATGAGTGTGTATGGCGCGGAATGTTCAGATCTGGAGTGAAAGAGCAGACTGCCACAGTGAGAGGGAGAAGCAGAACGTTATGAAAAAATACAGGATGAAAGGAAGGTAGGAAGGAAGGAAAGGGGGAAATTAAGTTAGGAAAGGAGGAAAGGAAGGAAAGGAAGAAAAGGAGGAAATTAAGTAAGGAAAGGAGGAAAGGAAGGTAGGAAAGGAAGGAAATGAATAAAAGGAGGAAAGAAAGTAAGGAAAGGGAGGAAAGAAAGGTAGGAAAGGAAAGGAAGAAAAGAAGGAAATGAAGTAAGGAAAGGAAGGAAAGGAGGAAAAGAAGTAAGGAAAGGAAGGAACGAAAGGAGGACAGAAAGATAGGAAAGGAAGGAAAAGAAGAAAAGGAGGAAAGGAAGTAAGGAAAGGAGGAAAGGAAGTAAGTAAAGGAAGGACAAGAAGTAAGGAAAGAAAGGAAAGAAAGGAGGACAGGAAGGTAGGAAAGGAAGGAAAGGAAGAAAAGGAAGGAAAGGAAGGAAGGAAGGAAGGAAAGGAAGTAGGGAAAGGAAAGGAGGAAAGTAAGGAAAGAAGAAAGGCAAGAAGGCAAGGAAGGAATGCCCCCCCCTCCCCCCGCTCTCTTAATACGTGTATATAAACACCTCTCGTAGCCACACCATCTAAATTTCTTGTGAAATTTTCTATTTTCATTATATAATATCGAAAAATACGAAACGCCTCCTCCAGCCTTATCTCCTCAGGCAACGAGGTGTTCTCAGATTCAACGGGGCCTCCCAGCAAAGATCCGGCCACATTCAGTCCTCAGTGTGTGAAGCTGCACCGGGCCCATAGAGGGTCAAGAACACACACACACACACACACACAGCTATGCTGTGTTTTTACCAGCAATATTTGTGGAGTCATAAAATATTAAGTCATCCACGTCGGAACAGAGACAGCAGCAGCCGTTGGAGAGTCCGTCGGGGCTCTATATGTGATGCATTGCTCACAATGCTTATTTTTAGGATTGTAATACAGACGCAGACAGCCAGAGGTGAGCAGAACACGTCGTTGGCAGCATTAGTCCAGAAACAAGTCTAACCCGGCAGGGGGTCCAGACTCATCCATCTGGACAGGTAGACAGAATAAGGTTGGAATGGTGGAGCGGATGCAAACTAGAACATCTGATGTATTAGTGCTAATCACGATATATAATACTGGGCTGGTGAGGACGAGGAGAAAGTGGCTGGTCCTGGAATAATAGAGCAACAGAATGGATGTCACAAGAAGGAGTATAAATAGAACATACTTTTTTTAAGGGACATTTTGCACCTCATCTTTATGCATTTTGAGCTTTTCATGTATAACGTAACACCCTGTTCTCCAAAGTGTCTCATACCTGCATGCACAGTCACAGGTTAAAGTTGTACATGCAAATACAAACTAATTAAAGCTCATGGTTTGGGTTCAAATTGTATTTATTTATTTTCTTTTTATTTATTTAACCAGGAAAAAGCCTTTACAAGAGTGCCCTGGCCAAGACAGCAGGAGCACATTAAACACAGTTTCAGATATACAACAAAAAACAGTGACAGGCAAGAAAAACATTTTAAAAAAGAAAAACAACTTTTAGATCACAGCATGAGGCAAAACCATAACTAAGACTCAAGTCACCATATCCCAGTTCCCACAGGTGCACATACCTCAGTCAGAAAACACCTTCAACCAGATGAACCTTCCTCCAACTCTTTAAATAGATTTTAAAATAAGTCTGCACCAAATAAGAGTGTTTTCAAAAGTACCGGAAAACTATAGTCACCGTTTGGTTTAAATAATGAAATACTGGATTTCATTTGATGTACACTTACACGTGTAAATAAGCAAGTCTTACGTTTTAAATAATGCATATAGAAAGATAATTTACACATATATCATAATATTCTGAAGAATGTATTATAAAAACATAGAAAAGTATGATCACTGTATTATATGTGTAACTGTAATGTTGGTATATGTCTTATTGTTATCATAACTAGAGGATATTGATGGTGTGAATGAGATGTTTTAATTATGGGAGAGGTGAGTCGATCACAGGAGATCGATGAAAGCTCTTATTTTGAAGCCGGAAGTGAAACCGGAAGTGAAACTCCGGAACCGGAAGTGGTTTTCCGTTGGTCTCTGGGGATTCACTCAAGTAGATCAATCTGTCTTGGGACGTTAGATCGGTCCTCTGAGTCTCGGCAATCGATAGAAACTGGCTGCGGGTTTAAGACGCAAAGAGACGTCGTCATGGAGACCGTATCTGAGTGTAGTGTGCTTGTTAATGTTAAAATAAATACTCTTGAGACGCACCCCTGGGCTTTGAGACTCATTCCACAAACACCGGCCTCCCTCAGACTCTTAAGTGAACTTAACGGTGCGCTGAGGAGAACTCAAAAGTAAAGCGAAGGTAAAAAAAAGAAAAACTCGCCAAGGATGAGAAGGTGTTATAGTTCACTCTAGAACTGCTCTGGTAATTGGGAACGAGAGTCAAAGGAAAGATGTGCCGTTCCACTCGCCTACTTAGGTTTTGAGGGGGCGTCCAAATGTCAAATAAATTTTTTTGGGGGCGAGAACGTGCCGAGATCGAGATTCACCGCCGTCCCCTTTTTTCATCACCGAGTTTCGTGATAGTTTTGTGCGTCGTGTGTGTATCACGAGAGAGAGAGGCACCTTTAATACACCTTCTTTTTTAACTCCACAATTTTAAATGAGACATTTCCGTCCCTCTTTGCAAATTAATAAACTGAGAAAAAGATGCTGAAAGGTTAGGAGGCTTTTTTTCCCGTCTTCCTCTTCATACCAGGGGGAGACGTAGCATGTGAGTTAGCGCTAGGAGGCTTTAGAAGGTGTGTGTGTGTGTGTGTGTGTGTGTGTGTGTGTGTGTGTGTGTGTGTGTGTGTGTGTGTGTGTGTGTGTGTGTGTGTGTGTGTGTGTGCTGAAGCAGGAGGGCATCAAGATTCAAGATTCAAGATTCAAGATGTTTTATTTGTCACATACACACACAGGGTGTGCAGTGAAATGAAAGTGGCAATGCTCAGCAGGAATGTGCAAGGGCAACAAGTACACACTATTTACAAATAAAAACAACACAATATTTACAGTAAGTGTGTGTGTGTGTGTGTGTGTGTGTGTGTGTGTGTGTGTGTGTGTGTGTGTGTGTGCCTAAGAGGGGCAGTTGTGTGGGTCTATGTGGGGGTCCTGGTGAGGTCGGAGTTCACAATCCTGATGGCCTGAGGAAAGAAACTCCGTCTCAGTCTCTCTGTTCTTGCAGCGTGACTACGGAGGCGCCTGCCTGACCGCAGCAGCTGAAACAGTCTGTTGTTGGGGTGGTGAGGATCCTTCATGATCCTGCCGGCTCTGGTTCTGCACCTCCTGGTGTACAAGTCCTGCAGGGTGGGGAGTGTAGTTCCAATAGTGCGCTCAGCCGAACGCACTACTCTCTGCAGAGCCTTCCTGTCCTGAGCGGAGCAGTTGCCAAACCAGGCTGTGATGCTTCCTGTCAGGACGCCTCTACAGCTCCAGAGTAGAAGGACTGAAGGATCCTCTGGGAAACTTTAAATTTCCTCAGCTGCCTGAGGTGGTAGAGGCGCTGCCTTGCCTTTCTCACCAGAGTGTCTGTGTTTGTTGACCATGTCAGATCCTCGGTGATGTGGACTCCCAGGTATTTATACCCGCTCACCCTCTCCACAGTAGTCCCGTTAATCCCCAGTGGTGAGTACGTCCTCTGTTGTTGTACCTTCCTAAAGTCCACAATCAGCTCCTTAGTTTTGGTGACATTCATGATGAGGCTGTTGTCCTGGCACCAGAGTGACAGATCAGCAACTTCCTCCAGGTAGGCCTTCTCGTCGTTGTCGGAGATCAGGCCCACCACCACTGTGTCATCCGCAAACTTGATGATGGTATTGAGTTGAACCTGGCCACACAGTCATGTGTGTACAGGGAGTACAGTAGGGGCTGAGGACGCAACCCTGGGGGATCCTGTGTTCAGGGTGAGGATTTGGAGGTGTGTCTGCCCACCCTGACCACCTGTGGCCTGGCGGTCAGGAAGTCCAGGATCCAAGCACACAGGGGTGTTCAGTCCCAGCTCAATCAGCTTGCCGGCCAGTCTGGAGGGACTATGGTGTTGAAAGTTGAACTATAATCAATGAACAGTAGTCTCACATAGCCCACCCTCTGGCTGTCCAGATGAGAGAGTGTGGTGTGCAGTACCTGGGAGACAGCATCATCCGTGGATCTGTTTGGGCGATAAGCAAACTGCAGCGGGTCCATGGAGGAAGGGAGGAAGGCGCAGATGTAGTCCTTTATCAGCCTCTCAAAGCATTTCATGACCACCGAGGTGAGGGCCACCGGTCGGTAGTCATTCATACATGCTGGAGAAGCATTCTTGGGCACAGGGACAATAGTGGATCTCTTGAAGCAGGCGGGGACCACGGACTCAGCCATCAGAGATTAGACCGAGTCGTGTGGATCAAGTCAGAAAGGTTAATGAAACACTGGTTTAGTTTAGAGCTTCTACGTGTGTTTCTCTTGCTCCCTCCATCCCTCCCTCTTTCTCACGTCTACCTCCCCCCCCTCTCTCTCTCCATTACGGTCCTTCTCTTCCTCGCCGTCTCTCGGGTAGAGTCCGGTACCGAACACCGGTGCTCGTAGCTGGCCCGTAGCTAGCTCGTACCTCGTAGCTTGTGCTAGCTCATAGCTTGTGCTAGCTCGTAGCTTGTGCTAGCTCTTAGCTCGTAGCTAGCTTGCGACGGTCTGATATCCGTTTTTGGTCACGACTTTTCGAGGGAATATGGCCAAAGAGGTTTTTAATGTGCTTCTTTTTTTAAAAGTATCGCACCAGGCACCGTTTAGGCCTCGGTATCATTTTAAAAGTACCGGCTTAGCACCGGTATCGGAAAAAAACCATACCCATCCCAACTCTCGGGTCCTTATCAGAAGGCGACAGAACGACGTTTCGCCTTCAAGGCCGCGAGTGACTCGTTTCCCCGTTTCAGAGACGCGTTCGTCATTCCTCAATTCTCTTTTTTAATTCTCGTATTCCCTCGTTTGGAAGGCGGCGGCGGCGTTCTCTGATGTTGTTGTTGTTCCTTTTTATTTTTTCCGTGACGGATCTCGTTATCACCTTGGCTAACGGCGCCTTTAACTTGGCAACGTCTCACGCGCGTGACTAAAGCGCCCGCGCGTGAAGCTCGTCGATGAGTTTCATGTAATGAATGGACTCGTGTGTGTGTGTGGGGGGGGGGGCTGTCATGTGTGTATTGGCGTGCATGATCGCTAATATCCATCCAAGGCTTTAGAGATTGCCCATCAGGAGGGCAGCATGTCAAGCATGCTATTCTTCAATCAGGGGCCAAAACACACGATTTCCCAGGTGTGTAAATGTCGCCTGTGGTTTTTAAAGTGGGAATCAGGACTGGTAAAAACATACATCCCACTATACACTTTGTTTTATTTGATCGCATTCATCAACGTGTGTCTTTTACCTTCCGAACATGTGACCGGGTGTCCTCTGAGCGGGGGAATGGACCCGTTTCAGAGGCTTTGTACTCGGAGTCCGGAGATGAAAATCACAGGTGCTGTTGTCCTCCGTCCTCCTGGCATTCAGGACAACAGCAAGAGCCCAGAAATGTGTTTTTTTCTTGTGATCCGGCGGTTTGGCCGACATTGAATGCAACGCGTGGGACAAAGACATATCTCGCATCTGATGCTGATTAAAAAAAATAAAACATTCTTAACATAGATTAAAAAAAGTTTGAAAGACAATTGCTTGCTTCCCAAAGACGTCAAAATAAATGAGCATGAACAGCCTTTTTAATCTCACTTTACAGGCCAGTCGGTGAACGAATACAAGTTTTGAAAAAGGTGCAATGGGAATTTTTACAAAATATATTGGGGAGGTGATTTGGATGAACCGTCTTTCAAATGATTGCCAACGCCAGTTGGGAGAAGAACAACCACATCTAAAAAAAAAAGCCTTCGGTAATGTTATTTGTGTGGAGTTTGAAACCTCCGAGAGACGGAACTATATTCTTCCTAAAATCGAAGGAATCGAATTAAACAAAACAAGACGGGCGACCATAAAAAAGACAGAATAACACTGTGCAATGAGACCAGCAGGGTTTAACTACACAGGTGCAGGTGATTAGACACAGGTGGAAACAATCAGGGACAGGCCAGACGATCACAGGGACAGGAAGTGAAGGGACTTCAAAATAAAACAGGAAGCAAACAGGATGTAACAACTTGTTCTTTAAATGAATAACTACTCTCTGATACTACGTCTATACGCTCTCCGTGTTGCGCAACACACACACCTTAACCACTTCCTGGGCTGTCGCTCCTCGCAGGATGCTGATTGGTCCACACAAACTCATGTAAACCTGACAACAGGGATGAAAGAGTAAAAACTAAAATCTTGTGCTAGTTTGAAAAAAAACGCCACAGAAAAATTACAAATTAATTTGCGGTTATGGATTTATTAAGACAAGTTAACAAGCCCTCATTTCATTATTATCTCATATATGTTGTAAAATGAATCAGTAATTTTTTTAAGATCATTTTTGTGCCCGTTGCTCAATATTTACAGCGGGTACGGAAAGTATTCAGACCCCTTTAAAATTGTTCACTCTTTGTTTCATTGCAGCCATTTGCTAAAATCAAAAAAGTTCATTTATTTCTCATTAATGTTCCCTCAGCACCCCATCTGGACAGAAAAAAATCAGGAGTGTAGAAATGTTAGCAAATGTATTAGAAAATTAAAACTGAAATGTGTGTCCATTGCTCATTATATATGAGTCTGTGGGAAATATGAATTGACCCAAATATTCAACTATTTGGTTCGTAATTTTTTGGGTAGGAATTTCTTTTTAAATGTTGGACTTATTCAGATATTCATTTAAAACACACCAAACCTTTTTGTAAAATGCATAATATTTGATACTATTTAACAAAATGCTTTGAATTGTCTGACTGTAACATGTAAAGTTTATTTTCCCGTTCATAGGATGCCAGGCGTTTCAGTTTTTGTGGCTTTAAGTGCTTTTAGAAAGCTCAAAATATTATTATACTTTATACTATTAATATTATTACATTGCCGACTGAAGAAGAAATGACCCTGGACCTTGAAACACAACGTCTACAAAGGTGGTGTTTGTATTGTTAAAGAAAACTTGAGACATATAGTGTGTACACATTCTTTATTTATGAAAAGATGAAAACCTCTTGTGTTTTCAAAGATTATATCGCATGCATATCTTCTCTAAGTTCACAGGTGGAAGAGCCGGTGTGATCCCATTTCAAGATGCTTTCTCATACTTTATCTCTGTATTCCTTCTTGTTCGGTGTTGTTCGTGTGTGTATTTAATCTCTTTGAAATCCCCCTCGGTCAGCACTTTTATCAGAATTAAAATGTGCTCTAGAATACTATATCTTCAATTTACAAAAACTAAAAAAATCCTCATGTTGTTTTCCATTTTTTCTTCTTCTTCTTCTTCTGCCATTTGTCAAACGGCGATGGAAAACATAATTAGTCTCCACGCTGAGCCGACTCACCAAAGTTCAAACAAACAAGCGCTCCTCCAATTAGCATCACATTTTTAGCCACCGCTAAGCTGCTAGCGCACACACACACACACACACTCAACCTCGGCACACAGCCAAGCAACGTCCGTGTGTGGCTAACATACACATACATGTATATATATATATATATATATATAAATAAATATTTCCAGTTCATAATGTCGGAAAGGCTTTTCTTTGGTGCCTGTGCGAGCTGAAAGGGTGTGAAAGCAAAAGCAATTGGAAGATAATTACGCTTCTTCCACTCGGAGAGCGAGGTGGTATTAGGGAACAAATGACACGCTGTGAAGAAATTGGGAAGCAGAGGGGAGCAGAGAGAGAGAGAGAGAGAGAGAAAGGAGTCAAGAAGTGAGACTCCTGTGGAGTCTGTGAAGGATGCGCCTCCGCTTCCTTGCTTTTTTTCCATTTATAAAAAATAAAAAAAACTGACACGTCGGAGAGAGATTTTTAAATCGTGTATTCCTCTCGGCGTCGGCAAAACTTTATTCTCTCTTTCTGCAGATTTTGACTGAATATTGGATCTTCACACACGGCTCAGTTCTCGCCGTTGAAAGAGATTCCAGCTCCGATCATCAATAATATTCGCTAATTTTCGCAGCTTGAGAGTTTTTTTAAAGAAGAATAATCCAAAAAATCACAGAGGATATTTATTCACGGCCTTTTCCCACATTCTGTTCATTCAGTGAAGACATAAACGTCTAATCTGTACTCTGGGATTTAGATCTCGAGCTTTTGTAAACACACACGCATATACACACATGGACACATACACACACGCACAGAGACACACACACATACATAGACACACACACAGACACACACATACACACACACACATACTGTACATAGACACACACAGACACACACACACAGACATAGACACACGCACACACACAGAGACACACACATACATAGACACACACACAGACACACACACAGAGACATACACACACACACACACATACTGTACATAGACACACACACACACAGAGACACACACACATACATAGACACACACACAGACATAGACACACACATACAGACACACACACACACACACAGTGGCAGTGGGTTTCCAGGAAGCTGTAACGTGTGACTGAGATTCAGCTGCAACAAAGACGTAAAGAGAGAGAGACGCACAAGCGAGAGGTCAGAGGTCAAATGTGTGTTGAGACGGACGTCGTGATGAACTTGTACGTCTTTGAGACAGAAATAGAAAAAGAGACGTGTGTGTGTGGGTGTGTGTGTGTGTGTGTGTGTGTGACAGAGAGACCCGTCTCAACGCGACGCATTTCATCACAGTCCAGGAGCAGTTAACCGAAAACCACGATCATCCTTTTTTTCTTCCTCTTCTCTTTCCTCTCACCCTGTGTGTCTCGTTTTGCCCCCCCCCCCCCCCCTCCCCCGACACAGACTGTTGATTCCAGGCAGCTTTCCCCTTAATGGAAAGCTAAAGGTGTTCTGGCTCATTCCGCATGTGTCTGAGTCTAATGCAACAACACTCCAAACGGAGCTAGTTATTCTATTATCACCGAGGTTGTGTGCGCGTGTGTGCGTGTGTGTGCGTGTGTGCGTTTGTGTGTGTGTGCGTGTGCGATTCCCAATGTAAGGTTGTTTAACCGTCTGAGTCACAAAGGATGAGTCAGTCACGGCGTGAAAGCTGATTGGAAAGAAGATCCCCCCCCCCCCCAACCCCCACGTCAGCCACTCGTACGTCAGACCCTGGAGCGCCGAGAGGCCCTCGGATAAACGTGGAACGCTCCCATCAGATGGATTTTTAAATTCCGCAGCAGCAAAGGATTTATTTTCTTCGGAAACACGTGTCCGCAAAAAAAGAAAGAAATGAGATAGTAAAATCTTTTTTATTAATAATTTCAATTATGGGTAAATTGAGTTACTAAAATTTTTTTGATTAAGAATTCAAATTATGTGTAAAATATGATACTGAATGTTTTTATTAAGAATTACAATTCTGAGTAAATTGAGATACTAAAATGTTTTAATTAATAATTAAAATGATGTGTAAAGTGAGATATTAAAGTGGAGAAAAGCACTTATTCCACAGCAACAAAAAGTATGTTAACTATCCAATCGTGAAGAGGATCATTTACAGAATAAAAGAGCCTGGCCACCATGACTCATGATGCTCTGGACAGTTTAGTTTAGTTAGAGTTTTGCTTTTAGACGAGACATCACCTGAACAATTTCATATATTAAAAAAGTGTGTCGGTACTTGATATTGATTCCAGTTCTGTGTGGGATCAGCATTGGGAACGAGGACCGGGATCACGAGCTGCAACAGGAACCTGATGCTGTGATGAGCTTCTTCTGCTCAGTTCAATTCAGCTCAATTATTCATGAGACATTTTGAATTTGTTGTTGCATGGCAGAAAAAAAACAGACAAAAGGGACCAAAAAAAAAGAAAACTCCTTTACTTGATATATTATCCAATGAGCCTGCAGCATGAAGACATTACTGTAACTCAACAGCCTTGCAGATTACTCCCTAAAATACACATTACTGCACATCTGTGTGCATCCCCTAATAAAATAAATAGCATCTCTACACCCCAAAATGACTTAATAATGTGTTAGAGTCACTGAAAACGGGCACTTCGCACATGATGGACATCGGGCTCCGGATGCGCGTGAATTAAGTTTAACAATATTTAATGGCACGAAGTTCAAACAAACAATTAAGGCTCACGGTTGTGGGTTTCGTAGTGAAAGAGGACGATATTTCTCCAGTACAGAGTATTAGTCCCAAAATCAGCCAATCACGTACTTTAAAAAGGTTAGTCCATCCTCTAACACCTTCCTGTTGGCTCAAAGTCCCGCTATCAAAATGGAGAGGTCAAAGGTCACGAACCCCGGGTCAAAACGTCACTTCTGGTCAAATCACTAAACAAGTATTTTCACAATAAAAGTCCCGTCTGTTATTGTCTGCATTAAAGTCACTTCACGGGTTTCGACAATCTGAAATACTAAACTAACATTCACTCTTATGCAACACACGTTAATTCTTGCCATTTACATTTGCATAGAGTAAACATTGCCCCTATGCTTCATAACACATTAATAACAATATTCTGCCTAATATTTCCCATTATAATATCTTTCTATATGTATTAATTTAAAGCATAAGACTTCCTCTGCACATGTGCAAAATCAAAATCAACTATTACAACCTAACAAATGCTTAATAATTGCAGAATATTCACACAGTGATGTGTCAACGGTGAAATATACAAAACCATGAAGTTGAAAAGCAAACCTTGGCAGCCAGTATTTACCAACACAAAAAAAACACCACATTCCTTTATTAAAATTTTTTCTTTTGGGTGAGTTGAAGGCCAGAGTGTGAGCCGGGGGCGAATTTGATAAAAAGGTTTCATTTCGTAGTTCCCAGCAGTCCGTCGTGTAAATACTGCAATAAAGTCTTGATCCCCCCCCCCCCCCCCGTTGAATGATCTCCTCTTATGGGAGAGTTTATGTAATATCCCCCACATGCAGAGGAGACCGTGTTCCTCCTCCTCTCTTCTTCTGTCCTCTTCCAAACGGCAGAGTCTGTTCATCTGGAGGAAGATAAAAGGATGACTTTTGCTCATTGATATAAATAAATGGTAGAGAGAGAGAGAGAGGGAGAGAGGGAGAGGCGAGGCCGCGTGGGAGGGGAAGATGTCCTCGGGGGGCCAAAGAAGGAGTCGAAGAAGAGAGGGATGAGCCCACCGCAGAGGAGGTGGAGGGTGAGACGGGAGGTTGAGAATGAAGAGCGGGGAGAGTGTGCGTGGAGAGAAGGAGAGAAGAAAGAGAGAGGGAAGAGGAGCGGAGGGAGGCGGATGAAGGAGCTGTAGAGGAGGAGAGGGTGATGGAGAGAATAAAGCTAATTTTGAGAGAATGGGATTTCCAGCACATAGGATCACAGCTGTCATCAAAGGGTGCATGTGACTCTGTGTGTGTGTGTGTGTGTGTGTGTGTGTGTGTGTGTGTGTGTGTGAGAACATGAATGTGTGTGTGTGTGTGTGTGTGTGTTCACTTTTTCCTGCTACCTACGCGCTCGCACATATATTTGCATGCTTGAATTATCCGTGAGTGTTTCTCTGGTTTTTATGAGCTCGTCTGTCATCTTTACCGACGAGCCCGCATGCTTTTATATGTGTGTATTACGGCGTGTGTACTGTGTGTGTGTGTGTGTACTGTGTGTGTGTGTGTGTGTGTGTGGTCTTTATCTCCTCCACCGGTGCTTCTCGGAGAGTCCATTTATATGAAGTACCAGTTAACCTTTCCTTCCCGTCCGGCCGCGCGGCATCGGGGCGTTTTATGAACCGGGTCAGGTGACGTATCGCCTCTCCTCCCGACGCTCCCCCTCCTCATCCCTCCATCACACCACTCCTCCTCATCCCTCCATCACACCACTCCTCCTTATTGGTCCTCTCTTCTCTTCTTCACGGACAAAATGAAGGTGGCATCTGGAACCGAAAATGTTCTTCAGAGTGACGCCATGGAAGAACCATATTTGTTTCCACAAAGAACCTTCCAAACCAGAAGCACGTCTTTAAAGAGTTATTTTATAAAGGTGTCTCAAAGAACCTTAAAAATGGTTCTTTAAGGCACCATTTGTGGTTCCACAAAGAACCTCTAAAACCAGGGTTCTTTAAAGAACCATGTCTATAAATAGTTCTTCAAAGAACCTATAAAGGTGCCTCAAAGAACCTTAAAAATTGTTCTTTAAGGCACCATATCTGGTTCCCCAAAGAACCTTTCAAGCCAGGGTTCTTTAAAGAACCATGTCCATAAAGAGTTCTTCAAAGAACCTATAAAGGTGCCTCAAATGAAAGAATGGTTCTTCAGTCGGTGATGGTTCTTCGTCGAACCACAACGTCTTTTAAAGAACCCTTTAAGAACCATTATTTTTCTGTGTGTACCTCTTTTTTCCATCCTCCTCCTCCTCTTCAATGTATGCATGCCTCCGCCGTCCACCACAGTAATAAAAGTGGATAGGAGACAGCGAGGAGGAAAAAGAAAGGAACAGAAGGGTACATAGTGAAAGAGAGAGAACATCTCTATCCCATCCTCTTCTTTCTTCTTTTTCTTAAAAGACGTCCAAAAGAGAAACCCGAGGAATGGAAAGTGACAAGAGGAGAAGAGCAGAGGTCAGAGACAGAGGGGGGGGCGAGGACGTCAAGCGGGCTGAGAGACGCACTTCCTGTTGCTCCGGCGCGGTGGGACACGGCGCCGCTCAGCGTGGAGCAACACGGGGTTCATGTGAGCGACGGAGGTCGGGGCGATGACGCCTTCAGGGACACGACGGCTCAGGTCACAGGTGTCAAACACGAGGCCCGCGGGCCGAATCGGGACCGCCGCGTCACCATTTACCTAAAGAGTTCTTCAAAGAACCTATAAAGGTGTCTCAGAGAACCTTCTAAACATATTCTTTAAGGCACCATTTGTGGTTCCTCAAAGAACCTTTCAAAGCAGGGTTCTTTAAAGAACCATGTCCATAAATAGTTATTCAAAGTACCTATAAAGGTGCCTCAAAGAACCTTAAAAAAATGGTTCTCTGAGGCATCATTTCTGGTTCCACAAAGAACCTTTCAAACCAGGGTTCTTTAAAGAACCATTTCCTTCAGGGTGGTTTTTCATAGAACCACAAAGCCTTTTAAAGAACCCTTTAAGAAGCATTATTTTGTTGTGTATCCCTGTTTTTTCCTCCTCCTCCTCCTCCTCCTCCTCCTTCCTCTTCAATGTATGCATGCCTCCTCCGTCCACCACAGTAATAAAAGTGGACAGGAGACAGCGGGGAGGAAAAAGGAAGGAACAGAAGGGTACAAGGGATGACAGCTTAGGTCACAGGTGTCAAACACGAGGCCCGTGGGCCGAATCGGGACCTTATGTGGCCCTTGTTGGCTTGAAAGACGTATGATCACCTTTTCCTCAAGAAATTAAAGAAACATATCCTGCACTTTTATTATTACATGTCATATTATTACAAACATGTTACATTCATACACTACAGGGAGCAACTCAGGGTGAGTGTCTTGCTCAAGGACCATCAACTATAGGGCGGGGATTGAACCGCCAACCTCCTGAATGAAAGACGGACCTGCTCACCTCTGACCTCACAGTCGCCCGTTTAGCTGGATTAATGTGGATGTGATGGATTTTATTAGAGAAATGTTCTTCTGTTCAATATTTCTAAACTCAAATAAACAACAATCAAAAAGAAAGAGAGTTATTTAACAATATTTCCAGGAGTAGTTTATACAGTTTTTCAGTTATAACTTTTTGAGGGCGGCCATGACACTCAAAGGACGATAAAAAAAATAAGTCACTTTTTAGGATCCTTTCCTCCTTTCCTACCTTCCTTGCCTCCTTTCATTCCTTCCTTGCCTTTTTTCCTTCCTTCCTTTCCAATTGTCCTTGCCTCCTTCTCTTTCTTCCTTGCCTCCTTCCTTTCCTATACCTTCCTTTCCTGCTTTCCTTCCTTCCTTGCCTACTTTCCTTCCTTCCTACCTTCCGTTCCTCCCTTCCTTGCTTCCTTTCCTTCCTTCCTTCCACCCTTGCCTCCTTTCCTGCCTTCATTTCTTACATCCTTCCTTGCCTAGCTTCCTTCCTCCCTCCCTCCCTCCCCCCCCCCCCCCACACACGCCTCCTTTCATTCCTTCCTTGCCTTCTTTCCTTCCTTCCTTTCCTGTCGTCCTTGCCTCCTTCCTTTCCTTTCCTATCTTCCTTTCTTCCCTTCCTGCTTTCCTTCCTTCCTGGCCTACTTTCCTTCCTACCTTTTCTTCCTCCCTTCCTTGCCTCCTTTACTTCCTTCCACCCATGCCTCCTTTCCTGCCTTCATTTCTTACATCCTTCCTTCCTTGCCTAGCTTCCTTCCTCCCTCCCTTTCCTCCCCCCGACACACACACTCGAATTACCAAGCTGCTTGCCAGCCCCTAAAAAGTCCCGTATAAGAAAAGAAGAAAAGGCGTAAGACTCTCTCTCAAGGACAGAAATAGAATATTTACTGAAAGACAAAGACATTAATATCGTGCGTTGTCAGGTAAATAATGAAGGTTGCGGGATCAAACGCCAGTGCCTCGGTTTCTTTGGATTTATTTTAATGGCCTTGAGAAAGTGTTTTTAAAAGTCTACTTCTATCGCAAATTACTCAAAAAATTTGTCATGTGGCAGAATTTCATTAAAGACTTTTGGTTACGGTCAGTTGAGGAATTTGTGTCTCCTCGATAACGTCGAGTAAAAATAAATATGTGAAGGTCATCGACGTCTCAATTTAGTTCATAGACTGATGACATATTCATGGTAATTAGGCCAGAAAAGGCCCTATTGAAACTGTCATGTTTATTTTTAAATGGCCTATTTGGGGACTTTATCACATTTTATAACGTATTAAATATTTTTATGCATTTCAGGACTTGTGAATAATTTGATATTTTAGGTGTCTTGCATTTGGGAATGTAAATATTGCTCTATAGCGCCCCCTAGAAAGTGTTTTGGCCACACCCCCAATAAACGATTGACTTGAAATTTGACACACACATCCGGTTGTGTCTGATCTACAAAAAAGTCAATCAGAGCGTATTGATATCTCATTGTGTTTAGAAGTTATGGACCAATGAGCCTCTAAGGGGGCGTGGCTTAGTAAATGAAAATGCATAACGTCCAAAACATGTGTAGCATATGCTCAGCGTCACATCCTTTAACTTAACCTGTCATTTGATTCAGATCTTATGAAAGCTAGCTCCTCCCCATCCCACCTCACAGATGACGTCACCGTTTCCATAGTAACACTTATTTGATTCTTTGGTGTCTTGATTAATTTAAAATAATTTACTTTACTTTGATTTCTTTAGTATCCGGTAGACTCGACCATCATCCCAGAGAAAACCAAAGCCTCTTGAATGAGTTGATCATAATGTAACATTCACCTTGAATCAGTCCTGAGAACTATAGCTTTAATGAAAATTATGCTTTTTTCCACATTAAAGTGCTGCTGCTCCATCAAGGTGGAGCAATCAGGAACAACAGTCATCCACAATGAATAAATAACGTACAGGCCAATTCTGCATTAATATAGATACCCCCACTCTAATGCAGCTTTGCCTTCAAGTATAGCCTTAATATATATATATATATAAACACAGGCAGACAGTATGAGTCAAAAATATTTGTTTTTTTAACATGAAAACATGTACACGTACTGTTGTAGAAACAAAATATAAGAAGATGCAAGATGTCCCCCTTTAAACCTGTAGAGACATACAGTATATAAAGTCATGCAGTTAAACAGGTGGCTTCCTTTTCCAAGAGCAGAAAAATGCCATTTCAGGCCATTCGAACTACAGCCGAATCATAATTAATTAATTGGTTTCCCAGCCTAACTTCTGGGAGGGGCTTACCTACCGCACTGATTTGACCGACAGGTTCTGGACGGGGTTCGGTCCACTGAGAGTCGGCCGCTCACTTATCCAGTCAGTCACCTTCATAGAGTCTGACACCACACTGCTTTCTGCTAATTCAAACTTCACATCCAATCACTTTTCCCTTTCCTCATAAATCCTGTTAGACCCCGCCTCTCTCCCTGTCCTCCTATTAGTCGATCTCGTTTTTAATTCAGAGCAGCGAGTGAGCTATTTAACAGTCGCCGACACCAGGGGCGTCGTTAGGCCTTTTAAAGTTTTTTGTTGTTGTTGATGTCGTTAAATTAAACTATCGTTTCTCACATGGACACGTTATTTAAACTCTAACATGCTACATATATGCGTACGTTCAGGTTTGTATGTTTTCTCCTTCAAATTACAATCCAATAGCCTATCATCATACTTAACAATATAATACCCGGGCACTATGACCCTGGGGAGGCTGCCGCGCTGGCTTTCTCACTTTGCCAAGTAACGTCTCTCGTTAACTCAGCCAGGATTACAGCCAATGAGGTTAGCTCAAAGTAAAAGATGCACAGAGTGAAACTGTAAGTGCAGGTAGTTACAGAATGTGGCTGTATATATACAGGACTGTCTCAGAAAATTAGAATATTGTGATAAAGTTCTTTATTTTCTGTAATGCAATTAAAAAAACAAAAATGTCATGCATTCTGGATTCATTACAAATCAACTGAAATATTGCAAGCCTTTTATTCTTTTAATATTGCTGATTATTTTTTACAGCTTAAGAAAACTCTAAAATCCTATCTCATAAAATTTTAATATTTCCTCAGACCAAGTAAAAAAAAAGATTTATAACAGCTGAGTGTTTGTCAAGGCTCAGGAAACCCTTGCAGGTGTTTCGAGTTAATTAGACAATTCAAGTGATTTGTTTAATACCCTACTAGTATACTTTTTCATGATATTCTAATATTTAGAGATAGGATATTTGAGTTTTCTTAAGCTGTAAGCCATAATCAGCAATATTAAAAGAATAAAAGGCTTGCAATATTTCAGTTGATTTGTAATGAATCCAGAATGCTTGACATTTTTGTTTTTTGAATTGCATTACAGAAAATAAAGAACTTCATCACAATATTCTAATTTTCTGAGACAGTCCTGTATATAATATTATATAGTATATTGTTAGTTGTTAACGACTGTTAGCTGCTTACATTTAGCTTTACTTGAGGTAAATGAAAGAAAAACGTAAAAAACGGTCTCCAGTGAGCGAGAGTGTGAACGATCAAAGTCAAAATACAAGAAATTACTGTCGACATCTCTCTATTCTTTATATTATTATAATATTTGTTTACATTGAATGGTATATTTGACACTGAATGAGTTGATCTTTATCTCAGGGATATTGTCCAAATGAGCATAAAATATCACTATTATAGGCGATGTGGGTGAATGCGCAGGAATAAATCAGTCCAAGACGTTCTGGGTTTAACTCGTAACTTTAGTTCAACTCCACTTTTCTACACTGTACCGTCAAGTTCCCTACTTCTCTTCTTCTTCTCCTCTCTCACTTTACCCTCACACCTCCAGGCGCCTGAACAGCGCCGACTAGTGGTCATAACTAAGACATGTAATTCCGTTTACATTATATAATTTCACTCTAAAGGTGCGTTCACACCAAAAGCGAAACAATTTTTTCGCGCGACCGAATCCCATGAAAAGTCAACGTACAGATGCGTGTGGCTGCGATAGACGCAATATTTTCCCGGGCGGCACGTTTGGGGCGACGCGATGTGGGCGACGCGTTTACAGCGGCGCGTTTTCAGCGGCGCAATTTTCGCTCCGAGTTGAAATATTTCAACTTTGAGGCGGTCATCTCGCAACTCGGGCCAATCAGCTCTCGAGTTCCGCTCTCGTAGCTGGAAGCGGAAGTCTTTCAGACGTAACAGTAACTTCATCGGTGAAAGTGACCGAGCTGAGTGAGCCTACGGGTGATGTCATGAACCCAAACACGAGGGCGTTAGTGTGTGGGACGTCCACGACAAGTATAAAGCAGAACTAGTGGTGAGTTATTCTGGTGGATGAAGGAGATGATAACGGTCTTTACGGAGACGAGGCACGGAGATAAGCCCCGCCCCTCGCGGAGCGTCTCAACGCTTATGGTGAGAACACGGCGAACGGTCGAGCGAGTAAACTCTCGCGTTTTGGGTGACGCGAAAAATCGCTTCGCTTTTGGTGTGAACGCACCTTGAGTCTATGACCCTGAAATTCCGTCTCCAACAATGGATATCCGGGACACAACGCAGAGCAGACGAGTGGAGCCATCGTCTTCCGTTTCTGTGATGCTAGTTTCAAAAGTTAAACCACGCTGATGAAATTGTCACATTCCGAGTGAGAAGAAAAAGACAGGAGGCAAACAAAGAAACTATTTTCTCTTCTGAGCGGAGACACAGAGCTTTAGTTAATTGCCGTTAGACGTCAGAACATTATCGGCTTGGCATCGGAGTTGACTGGCAGCGAGATAAAAAACCTCATCAGAGTGATAAGAGGAGAGAAAAAAGGATGCGGAAATAGGAGGAAGAGAGAGAGAGAGGGATGAAAGATTAAAAGAGGGAGAAGGAAAGAAGAGGAGATGACGAAACAAGAGTTGGAGAAGGAGATAAGTCACGTGAAGAGGGTAAAATGAAAGAAATTCTAGTTTTAGTCCTATCTATGAAAGGGAGATGTTTTATCCACTCGTCACCAAACTGCTGGTGATCAGCAGTTCGACTGGTTGCCAGCAATAATGAAATATAATAATATAAATAGAGGAAAAAACATCCGTATTCGCCTGTTTTGGGACCGTTTGAGTCCTCGTAGAATCCAGGATTTCACTTTTCGTTTTCATATTCTCCATCTTCCCCTCTTTGTCTTTAAGCTTGCCCTCTATTTCTCTCTCCCGCACCAATATTTTAGTTTTCGTCAAGTCTTCTGCTTTCATCTGTGTCTTATTTTTTTTGGTGGGCGGGGGGTTTGTTTCTTAGTTTGTGCCGTTTGATTTGCTTTCCCTCTTACCAATATTCAACTCTCGTACTTCATGTGATTCTCTGCCGCCTCTTTATATACCCTTCGCTCGCACTTGGCTTGTACTTCGGCAATCAAATTCTGATCACATCTTTATATCAAAGATACCAAAACCCTCCAGGAGGCACTAGACTTTCATTTGATGAAACTTGCTTATAATCCTTTCAAAACTGTAAATCCAAGGCTTAGTTTTAACCATCCACCTTCTGCTTGCATAACACTTCCTTGACAGTTTGGAAAGCACTCGATGTTCTTGGTTTACCAACCACAATCTGCAAAGCACACAGCAGTAACGTTTACCTTTTTAGCACGAGGTTAACGGAGGAAGAGAAAAATATGGTCAACATGATGAAAGTTCAGTATGTTAAATTAATTGCATTCATTGTGTATATTATCTAGTGTGTACTACCATCCATCCCAAGCCTTGTCTTCCTATCAATTCATAACTTTGTGATTGTGCCTTTAATAGCTATAGTAGCCACGGTTTCAGTCCCAGATGTTGTCCAAGGTATCCACTTCCTGTAATGTTGGAGAGCCTTTATTGAAAGGACGTCTTCTTTTTATAGTTACCTGTCACCTTGTTCTTGTTTTTAAAAAAACCTTTTTTCTTCTTTTTCTTCTGGAATATTCAATTATTGCCCATTGTTCTGATTGTGGATGTGGACTTGATGGAAGAGAAAAGTCTGGTTTTGCTTGCTTAGCTGTCTTAAGTCTGCCTGGAGATTCTCCAACATGCAATAACCATGCAAAGATCTGTTCATTTGAATTACCTTCTGTTCATTTTGGAGAGCCCAACATCAGAAATTGCAAACTGCCCTCAGAGGACTTTACAATCTGTACACATACGACATCCCTGCCCTTTGACCTCACATCAGATCAGGAAAAACTACCCAAAAAACAGAAAAAACTGTTTCACGGATAGACAGAAGTAATAGATGTCATGTGACCAGATAAACAGAGTTACAGAGTTACAACACATTCAATGAATAGAGGTCTGGCTATATTATAAGAAGTTATCCCTTTCCTTTTACACCAACCTTATGAATGCATGATATAATTCCTTCCTGGTGTACGTCAGAAGGATGCATTGCAGAGTCTCTAGATATGATCTCATCATTCAATTCAATATTCAGTTTATTTTATATAAGCCCAATATCACCTCGAAGACCACCAACGTTAATCACGGAGTTCCACAAGGTTATGTGCTTGGACCACTTTTATTTACCTAATATATGCTCCCTTTTGGGAAACACTCCATAAACGTTCATTGTCATGCAGATGATACTTAATTATATCTATCGATCAAACTGGAGGAGACCAACCAGCTCGCTAAATTTCAAGCATGTCTTAAAGACATAAAAACATGGATCATCTCTCTCTTGCATCAATGCAGCTCTGTGAGACTTGCCGTCTCAGAATATGTCAAAAAGAAGGTCATCTGTGTATTAATATTTGGAGGCATAGTGACCGCTATCAAGGTTATTGGTAAATTATTGTAGCAGGTGAGCTATAACCTCAGACAGACAGGAACATGATAGCATCTGGAAGTCATAATTAACTCTGCAGGATGCCTTTTTCCTCAGTACCGGAACGTTCGTTCTTTCTCGGGGAAGGTACATCATTTCATTAAAAAGATAATTTTACTGAAGAGTGAAATTGAAAGACATCATTTTCACAGGATTAATTTGCCCTCGAAAACATTCAACTTTAAAGTGTCTGGGGATTGTGATACTTTTTGGAGAGAGAGCCAGGCAACTGTTTCCCCCCTGTTTCCAATACTTAGAGCTAAGCTAAGCTAAGCTAACCAGCTGCTGGCAGATGGTATCTCGTTATGTGTCGCAGATATACTCCCGGTCGGAAACAGCAGTGGGATACACTCCGGTACGCGAGAGAAAACGAGATGGGGCAGACATTGCCAACTAAAAAGAGCAGACAGATGTTAGCGACTGGAGCCGGGTAGAAACGGGCAGTAAAAGTGTCAAGTGGCAGCACATGTGCGGTGTTTTAGTTTGTCTAAGCATGTCTTGTGAATTCCCGTGTCTCGCTCCTCGTCGGCTGGGTGAAGGGAACGGGGGGTTTGCATCTCGGAGTGAGCTTCAACGCCGGCTCTGGAGGACCAATTACAGTCTCCCCGACCACGGTCTGGAAGTTAAGCGGGAATTTAACACAAGCAAATGAGCCGCGGTGGCACATGGCGTACAGGAGGAGAACAAATGTAAAAAATATATATATATTCTGAAACATTAGAGTTTTTTCCCAAGAGATCGGAAAGGACCCGTCTAGAAACTAATCGAATGCACGTATGAGGAAAAGCAACACACATGGGTAATGACGACAGTGGTGAGCAGGTCCGTCTTCCAATCGGGGGGTTGGCGGTTCAATCCCCGCCCTAGTCGATGTGTCCTTGAGCAAAACACTAAACACTGAGTTGTTCCCTGTAGCTGTGTTTACGGTGTGTGAATGTAACATGGTTGTTAGTCGATTTGGATAAAAGCGTTAGCTAAAAACGACATGTGAATGATATGATGGCATGAGACGGGAAGCGAAGTTGTGTCTTTTCAGGAGTTTTATTTTAAAAAATTAACTGTGCTCGCCATCTTGAAAGTCATGAGTAAAAGCATCTAAGGTATATAAATGTAACATGATTGCAAGTCGCTTTGGATAAAAGCGTTAGCTAGAAATGACATATAAATGACATAATGGCATGAGACGGGAAGCAAAGTTGTGTCTTTAAAGGAGGTTCTTTTTTTTTTTTAAAGAACTGCGCTCGCCATCTTGAAAGTCATAAGTAAAAGCATCTAAGGTATATAAATTTAACATGATTGCAAGTCACTTTGCATAAAGGTGTTAGCTAAAAACGACATGTAAATGACATAATGACATGAGACGGGAAGCGTAGTTGTCTTTCCAGGAGTTTCATGAAAAAAAAAGAACTGCGCTCGCCATCTTGAAAGTCATAAGTAAAAGCGTCTAAGGTATATAAATTTAACATGATTGCAAGTCACTTTGCATAAGGGCGTTAGCTAAATGAAATATAACAAAAGCATGTCCCGTATAGTTAATAATTACCGTTTCTATTCACAACTGTTTAACATGGGCATCGGAGCAGCATGTGGTCATTTTTTTTAAATCAACGGTATTTTCTTGTGGTAAAAAGACAATGAGGGCGTCTTAGTAAAGTTGTCACTTTCTTCAGTTGCACTGATTGATCTGCTCAGTGAGAGCAATAGAATTAATTGAGTCAGTGCAGATAAATGGCGGTGCACTGATCGTCCAGTGGCTTTCAAGCCATTGATTGGTCCCTTATCTTGGCTAATAAGATGCTGTTAGAGGACAGGGTGGCAGTGGTTATTCAGATCAAAGCCACTTAGTGCTGCCGGTTTCCTCGCCTGCAGCTGATTACACCAATAACAATTGCATTATCAAACGCAATTAACACCAAGGATCGTTTGTTCGTTGAGGCATGTGTCGCGGTTGTCAAAGCAGTGGTATCTTTGTTGTATTAATATCTATATTTAGATGCCTCGTGGCAATATGACAAAGGTTCACATCTTAGCTTGCTTTGTGTTTTGGGGGTAACGTTTTCCTGCAAAGCTTTTCTTCTTATGATTGTTTGTGTGTGAGTGACAAATAAATATTGGATATTGAACCCCACAGAGGTAAAATTAATGTTTGAAATGTGTCTACTTTGAACGTTTAAACTGTAAACTTTATAAAATAGGAATAGTAATTTTTACGTTTTGATAAACCAAGACGCTATTTAAGCATTATTTCATTGAGTTTGATCAACTCCTGTTCATGTTAGTCCATCATGTGTGAATGAGTGGCTTCATCTATCTGTCTGCTTGTATCAGGACCTCGTATGTTTTACCAAGTTATCATAATGCGTCTTCTGTGTCCTCTTCCGACACACAGAACAATGAAGGTACCATCTGGAACCAAAAATGGTTCTTCAGAGTGATGCCATAGAGTAACCATTTTTCGTTCCACAAATAACCTTTCAAACCAGGGTTCTTTAAAAATAGTTCTTCAATGAACCTATAAAAGTGTCTCAAAGGAGCTTATAAAACAGTTCTTCAGTCACCATTTCTTGTTCCACAAAGAACCGTTCAAACCAGGGTTCTTTATAGAACCATTTCCTGAAAGAGTTCTTCAAAGAACCGATAAAGTTGTCTCAAAGAACCTTAACAATTACTTCTTGAAGGCATCATATATGGTTCCACAAAGAACCTTTCAAACTAGGGTTCTTTAAGGAACCATTTCCTTAAAGAGTTCTTCAAATAACCTATAAAGGTGTCTCAAAGAACCTTATAAAATGGTTCTTTAGGCACTATTTCTGGTTCCACGAAGAACCTTTCAAAACAGGGTTCTTTAAAGAACCATTTCCTTAAATAGTTCTTCAAAGAACCTAGAAAGGTGTCCCAAAGAACCTTAAAAAATTATTCTATCAGGCACCATTTCTGGTTCCCCAAAGAACCTTTAAAAAAATTGTTCTATAAGGCACCATTTATGGTTCCACAAATAACCTTTCAAACCAGGGTTCTTTGAAGAACCATTTCTTTAAAGAGTTCTTCAAAGAACCAAAGGTGTGTCAGAGAACCTTCAACAAATGGTCTTTAAGGCACCATTTATGGTTCCACAAAAAAACTGTCAAACCAGGGTTCTTTAAAGAACCATATCCCTAAAGAGTTCTTCAAAGAACCTTTAAAGGTGTCACAGAGAACCTATGATGGAGCCTCAAATGAACAAATGATTCTTCGTTAGGTGAACCACAAAGCCTTTAAAGAACCATTTAAGAACCTTTATTTTTCTGTGTGCATGTCTGAAAGTCCCTCGGCAGACGGGTACAGGACTGCATGCTGGTCCTTCTAAATAATGTGGAAGCTGAGACTCAATCCTGTCCTTGAGGCATGTCTCTGCTTACCTTGCAATCATCTTGTCAGGCTTTAAGTAAAACACGTTGGTCCGAACCACTGAGCTATGGCCGTGGTTTAGGCGAAGCCATTCGTGGACATTGGTTTGGGGGGGGTCAGGGGTCAGGTGAGACATCTCAACTGAGAGGAAGTAGAGGGAGAAGACACACCAGACTGTATGAGGGCATTACTCTCTGTACCTCTCTGTGGGTAAAGAATGGATGTTCTTCGGAGAACCTTCCAAAGCACTGAGATACGTCACTGAGGAACTTCCCCCCCCCCCGCTTAAGTGTTCTTTCAGCTGAAAACGTGTCACAGGTCCATTTTAATGTGTCAACATTGGCACATTTTCAAAGCAGAATCAATGTCTGTTTTCATCTCGGTTGATTTCCTGTTAATTTAAACTATTATCCCTCACGGATCTATATTCAAGTGAAATGAGAATACTATAATCACGCGTCACGTCTACTTTGAATACATTCAACTTTAATGATGCACTTTATCTCTTTCACGCATGGCCTGCTCTCTTTTTTTTGGAAAGTGAGTCACAGGTGTTGAATTGATGGAAAGCGTTGAAAGTAACTTTATTTTTTATCGTCTGTTCATAATGCAGCACAGGCAACCGTGACACCTCACCTAACCCAGATAAATACCATAATTATCACCGAATGTCTCACAGCTCACCCGTCTGTCGATCGGCCGTTGTATCCATCATGCCTTCTCAAACACACACACACCCACACAAACACACACACAGAGACACACACATGATGTGTCACATCTGTATCCATCATAGCAATTCAAAGTGAGATTTAGTGCGACGGCCTGGCAGGGTAAAGCGCACTGTGGGCGAGTTCGTATTAAAGTGTCGACTGAAGTGGGCCAGATTGTGTTTGGCAGTCTCCCCCATTCATCTACGCTAACGCCCCATTCTGCCTCCATCCATCCCCAAGGCTGAAGGAGACTGGAGAGCACAGAGGACAGGGGGGGGGGGAGCTAGGCAAGGAAGGAAGGATATGAGTTGAAGGAGACTGGAGAGGACGGGGAGGGAAGGAAGGATACAAGCTGAAGGAGACTGGAGAGCACAGAGGGGGGGGGGGGGGAGAGCTAGGCAAAGAAGTAAGGATGTAAGAAATGAAGGGAGGAAAGGAGGAAGAAAGGGTAGGAAGGAAAGGAGGCAAGGAAGGAAGGAAATCAGGAAAGGAAGTAAGGAAGGTAGGAAAGGAAGGAGGCAAGGAAGAAAGAAAAGGAGGCAAGGGCGATAGTAAAGGAAGGAAGGAAAGGAGGCAAGGAAGGAAGGAAAGCAGGAAAGAAAGAAAGGACGATAGGAAAGGAAGAAAGGAAAGGAGGCAAGGGGGGTGATGAATGAAAGTGGAAAAATATTTGTGAAAAAAAAAGAGTTGAATGTGAAGAAGAGGGAGGTGAGACTAAACGGTGAAGGTGGACTGTGACGCGTAGCGATGCGTCGTTTAGTATTGTCGGGGTTCACTGTGTGTGATGAACAAGTTCTTCAACATTCATGTTTTAAAACGAGCTGCAAGAGAAACACACGAGCGAATGGGATGAAACGGCCAGCAGAGAGAAGACGAGGAGGAGGAGGAAGATGTGTGGTAATGAGCTGGAGGGGCGACGACACATGAGCGGACACACACACACACACACACAGAGACACACACAGATACACATACAGACACACACACACACACATAGACACACACACACAAACAGAGACACACAGACACACACATACACACACACATAGACACACAGACACATATACACACAAAGAAACACAGACACACACATACAGAGACACACACAGATACACACACACATAGACACACACATACACATACACACACACACATAGAAACACACAGAAACACAGACACATACACACAAACAGAGACACACAGACACACACACAGACACACACACACACACAGACACACACAGATACACACACACATAGACACACACATACACATAGACACACACACACACACACATAGACACACACACAGAAACACAGACACATACACACAAACAGAGACACACAGACACACACACAGACACACATAGACACACACACATAGACACACATACACATATACACACACAGAAACACAGACACACACACAGAGACACACACAGACCCCCCCCCCCCCCACGCACACACACACAGAGACACAAGCTCAATGTGCTGAGACACTATCAGCATGCTCTCATTTAGCCATTACCACTTTTAAGTGTGTGTTACCATGGCAACAGTGTGATTTATTTCCCCAATTAGGAGTTAGTGAACTTGCTCACTTACGGCCGGTAATATCAAGCGGCACATAAATTACCTTCCGGCGCTCTATTCACTATTTAAAAACAAAGGAATATCACCATCTCTCATCTCCCCAACTACACACGTCTGAATCAAGACTTCTGCTTCCTAGTCCAACAACGAGATATTATATCATAATTATGTGTCACAACTTAATTGCCAATTAATGCGCCCGCTTCAAAAGGATGTGACTGTGCAGGCTTCAGACCCAAAAGCAGCCTCTCTCATCCATCTGGCTGAGAGGAAGATAAACACAGGGAGTCGGCCGGCAGGTGGGAACGTAATGGAATCAATTAGCCAAACATTCATGATTTATAATGCCGAGAAAGCTTCATTTACTTTCTTTCACGCTCTTATACTGACATTGTTTGTTTAAAATGTTTATTGCGATGATAACATATGAATCCCGTCCCTTTATGTGACTAATTAAATGAGAGCCAGTGTTTGTTGGGAGTATGTGTGTGTATACGAGATTTAATAGTTTGTTATTATTTCTCACTGTTATATATATTTATTTATATATATATTTATATATATATATTTATTTCTAGATATATACATATATATATATATAAACGTGTCTCAAATAACCTTCAAACATTGGTATGTATGCAAATGTATACATATATATATATTGTATACATTCATAAATATATAGATATATATACATATATATCTATATATTTATCTTTTTTTATACATATATATATACATTTATATATTCATATATATACATATATATATTTGTATATATTTATATATATATATATACATATATATATATATATATTTTTATACATATATATACATATATATATTTATATATAAATATACATATATATATTTTTTTTTTTATTATACCTGTTATTGTCCCTGTGGCTCTGCCTCTCTCCCCGGCCTCTTACAGCTTCATCCCATATTCTGGTCCACGCCATCATCGCACACGGCGGCTTCAACTGCAATTACCTGTATCATCACACATTCACACACACACACACACACACACACTGCAGAAAGCATTAGAGTCCAGATCTGTGTGCATAACCCCACTCTGCCCATGTGGACGATGATTGGACTTAATCTGCCTGAAGTCGGGGATCCACTAGAACGTCATATTTGCTTTATTATAAACCATATTCACTTTAACCTTCGTGGAAAATACCGACAAAAACAAAAGCTCTTGTGGTGCATCTCCATATTTGTCTGACTCGGTTGTGGAACACACAGATAAGAGAACAGATAGTCGCTTCCTCTTTCCTGTTCCAGTGATGCGGTGAGATGAAGTTCCTCCTGAACTCTGATCAAAGTTTGATTCTGTTTGTGCGCCGTGGAATTTTGGTAGTCGGTCATATTAGGATTGTGTAGATAAGTTTTCTATCTCTCTCGGTACTGAAACAGTT